>NW_004443990.1:666859-705285 GCF_000243295.1 Trichechus manatus latirostris
GTTAACCAGTGTCATAAAACAACATGTGTACTACTGTTTCATGAGAAACTATTTGTTCTGTAAGCCTTCACCTGAAGTACGATAAAAAAAAAAAATTGTGTTCCAGCAAAATATAACCTTCAATAAAGTAGTTTCAAATTTGAAAAAAAAAAAAAGAGATGCTGAGAGGGTGCAGCATTGAGCTATAGAAGATTCTTGCAGAAAGGAAAGATAACCTAAAGCAAGCCAGTAAAGAATGTTTCTGTCATTCCTATTAAATGCTATAGCGTAATAAAAGGACCCAGGATCACAAAAGTTGTATAGCCCATAAGAGTTGATCCTCTGTCTGCTCCCTTCTCATATCTTGAAGGTTTCTTGGAAGGAGTTTCACAAAAGATGAAAATAATGTCTTAGCAGAGAGGGTAGAAAGATGGAAATTCTGGATTTAAGTACCACCGTCATGGCATTCTCCTACTCATGTCTTGAGTTTATTTAGACATTGGTTTTCCCATCTTCTTTGAGCAGCCCAAAGAAGGAATTGAGACTACTGTGAAATACATAGTAAACCAGCTGTTCTCAACATAATCTAGAGAAGTATGCTAAAATGTTGTTTCTAGTTTCCTACAGGGAGCCTGTCTCTTTAGCAATGTATATCTTTACGTGAAGTCTTTGTCTAGGTACAGTCTGATACTTTCAAGGAACCTGGGGAAAAATCTGCATGTAAGAAGCTTTATTCATTTGTTTGTTTGTTTATGCTTTTGCAGATTGGTATGGTAGCTTGGAAAATGACCCTTAAAAGTCCTGAATACCCGGAAGGCCGAGATATCATTGTTATTGGCAATGACATAACATACCGAATTGGGTCCTTTGGGCCCCAGGAGGATTTGCTGTTTCTCAGAGCGTCTGAGCTTGCCAGGGCAGAAGGTATCCCGCGTATCTATGTAGCAGCCAACAGTGGAGCAAGAATTGGACTGGCAGAGGAAATTCGGCATATGTTTCATGTGGCCTGGGTAGATGCTGAGGATCCTTACAAGGTACAGACTAAAAAAGTACAATACTTCAAGACACTATATGGTATGCACGTTTGTGTGTACGTGTGTAGAAAGGTCGAGGAGAGGTAGGGGGATAAATTCAAAAGACAGCGCTTGAGGTGAAAATTAAATATAATCAAAATTATGGAAATTCCTTAAGAAGGAGTTAGTTCCTTCATGTCAGAGACAAATTGTCTCTCAATGTGTTCGCCTGGTTTTTCCTCCAGCTTTGAAACAGAATGCTGTTTTTTTTGGTTGATCTCCCCTTTAGCGTACTAGATGAACTAGTAGGTATGCATTTAGCATGGGCCATGCTAAACCAGAAATACCTATCTTTAAACCCTTTCATTGTGGTTTCTGGAATTTATGGCCAGTCACCAGCCAAATCCCTTATATCCTCAGCTTCTGTGGTTATTCTCCAACTTTCTTGCTGTACTTGAAACCTTTCTCTTCCCTAAGAACACTACTTCCCCTATAGCTCTCTTAAGTGATGACTGATATTTCTCTTTTTCTTGTACCACTGATCCTGCAGGTAGAATAGTGTATTCCTTGTTCCTCACTGCTGCTTCCGGGTCCTTTTTCTTCACTTCTCTCTGAGTGTCCGCATCTCATGCCACACCACCTCATGGCACACTGCTACTGTTCCTTATTATAGTATTTGGTCACTCTCTCTCATTCTTCGCATATTTTAGTTCCTAGTTCACTGCCACTCTCTCCAATACTACTGTTCCTGTTATAATTCTTGGTGATTGCTATGTCCACATAGATGATCCTTTTCATAACCAGACCTCTTGGATCCTTGACTTCCTTTCCTCTAATGGTTGTGTCCTCCACCCTACTTCAGTCTCTCATTCCCTGTAATCTCACTTCCAAGCATCCCATTCTTTGCCACCCTCCCATTCTATCTGTCTAGCTCACTCTCTCTAGTACCCCAAATCCAGCAATCCTTTCAACCTACCAGAACCTACAACTATTGATCCTACCACTTTTCCTCTGTCCTTTACTTGTATCTTATAACCTCATTTCATTCTTTCTCAGCTGAAATTCCAAGGGCAATCTATGTTAATCATTATATTTATACAGTAATCACTATCTTTCCTACACCCTCAACTTTTTTGCTTCTCTCTTTATTCAGTTTATTCTGTGCCTTTATAAAAACTTTGTTTTAAGAACAAGAGAGAAATATAAATCCCAAAAAGAGATGGTATAAAATATACAAGGAGCTGTATTTCATAGTCTCTAAAAGTAATTAATTATAAGCTTCATCATTATTTTATCTACATTTAATAAAGAAAAAAACACTGCCCATTAAAACTGTTAGAATACTTAAAAAAAAAATAACTTTGTTTAAATCCAACTCTCCCATGCCTGCACCGGTACAACTGAACATTGATGGAGAAAAACACAGTCCTGTTGATTGTTCTTATTTTCAAATCAAGATTACCAGCCTCCTAGATGACAATTTCACATCTTATTCTCTCTCCCCAAACCTTTAACACCATCTTCCCCCATCCTCACTCTTAGCTGATGACCTTGCTTCCCAATTCACTGAGAAAATAGAAGCAATCTGAAGAGAGCTTCCACAAGCTCCCACATATCTGCATCTGTGCCTTTATTCTCTGTCTTCTCTCCTGTACTTTGGATGAACTGCCCCTGCTTCTATCTAAGGCCAGTTTCTCCTCTTGCACACTTGATTCTCTCCCTTCTTGCCAACTTAAGGGTATTGATCAACAATTCTCCCACTTCTTTTCTTGCATCATCACTATTTCACCTCTCACCTGGATATACCTTTTAGCCTACAAACACTTCCCCGTCTAGCTACTACCCCCATCCCATTCTCTCCTTCCCTTTATAGCAAAACTTAAAAAGAGTTGTCCATTCTGGCTGTCTCTGGAAGCTATTCTCTCTTTACCTCTTGACCCCACTTCAGTTAAGCTTGAACCAGTTGCCGTGGAGTCGCGTCAGTTCCAACTCATGGCAACCCCATGTGTTTCAGAGTAGAACTGTGCTCCATGGGCTTTTCATGGTTATGACCTTTCAGAAGCAGATTACTGTGTCTTTTTTCTGACATGCCTCTGGTTGAGTTTGAACCGCCACCCTTTTGGTTAGTAACCCGGAGCTTAACCATTTGCGCCACCCAGGGACTTCCGCTTCCAAAAATGAGCCACTAAAAATCCTGTGGATCACAGTGGTCTGATCCACAACCAGTCATGGAGATGGCACAGGACCTGGCAGCATTTCAGTTCAGCTGTGCCTGGGATCACCTTGAATGGGGTTGGGGGCAGTGGGGAGCAATTTGTCAGCGGTGAATGCCAAGTTCATATCTTAACGCCTGGACTTCAGATTTATATATCCAGACTCAACATCTGTACTTAGATGTCTGCCTAAATGTAGCTTCTAATCTTCTTCTCTAAATTTGTTCTTCCCACAATCTCTCAGTAAATGGCACCTTCATTCTTAAACATCTGTCTAAATAAAAGACCTTGGAGTTATCCTTGACGTCTCTCTTTCTCTCACATCCCACATCCACTCTATCAGTAAATCATGTTATCCCTATCTTCAAAATACATCCTGAATTCACCCACTCCTAACCACTTCCACTGCTGCACATTAGTCTAAGTCACTCTCATTTCTCATCTGCATTATTGCAATAGGCTCCTGATTGGCCTTCCTGCTTCTGGCCTTGCTGCTATCCCCAGCCAAAGTCTATTCTCAACAGAAAGTGCAATGATCCAGTTAAAATATAAATCAGATCATGGCTCAAAAACATTCTCTGATCAAAACCCTTCAATGGCTTCGCAACGCACTCAAGTAAAAGCCAAAGACCATATAGTTCTCTACAAGGCCCTGCAGAGATTGAACTTCCAATACTACTCTTCCCTCTTTTCTTGCTACAGTCCCCTCTTCCCACACTCTGGTGCTACATGCCTCTTTACTCCTTGAGCCTGTTAGGCACACTCCTGCCTCAGGGCTTTTGTACTTGCTGTCCCTTCTGCCTAGAATGCTTTCCCCCCAGATATCCTCCTGTCTCATTTCCTCAGCTCCTTCAGGTCTTTACTCAAATGACACTTTCTCAGTGAGGCCTTCCCTAACTATTCTAAAATTTCAACTCTCCTATCTCCCTTTCCTATTTTATTTTTCTTCTTAGACCTTGTTCCCATGAATTTTTTACTTATTTACCTTGTATATTGTCTGCCTTCCCAACTTGAAGATAAATTCCAAAAGGCCAAGAATTTTTGTCTGCTTTGTTCATTCTTGTTTTTCCAGTGCCCTAGAACACTGCATTGCATGTAACAGGCACTCAATAAATGATATGTGTTTACCGACATACTAATAACACTCAGTGCTACAAGTCGTTCCCATCATGAGTTATGCAAGACCAGTGGCAGAGTCACGTCTCTTCTGTGTTGTGCTCACTGTGGGACGTAAAGTCATTGAGTTGAATGGTGGGCATAATTTCTCACAATATTTAAAATATTTTTCTCTTTCTACATTTTTTTGGCTGACTAATGCATTTAATTTAAACACACGTGACGTAACTCTACTTTGTGTACGAGTATGTATATGTATATATAAAAACAAATCAAATATAGAATGTTAGTGTAATTTTGAAAATGTATATATAGGAATTAGAAGTTGTTGAAAAAATCAAAAGACGTGAGTTCAGTGTTCACTGTTGGCACTGCATAGACTTCAGACTTTAATATCAAATCTCTAGTTTTATGATTCTCTCTATTCCCCACCCACTTATATTTCATTGATACTATGGACTGTGAGAGTGAAGAATGGTAATTCTCACAATTCTTTAATTTTGTATTGCTATCTTTAAAAGACATGTCAATGAAGATTAGACAATAACCCTTTAACCTTGATGAAAATGATGTAAATGGAATGTACTTGGAGTTGCAGCTACAGAGTATCTTGTTTCAAGGTCAGCCAGTCAGTGACTAGAGAAATAAGCACTTCTTTCTTTCAAAGGAGAACTGTCTATGCTAGTATCTGTTAGGCAGTAACGCTAAGGAGTGATGTGGCAATTTGAAGACAGCTTTGGAACAAGCTGCATTATGCATGCTTTGCTGTATTTCTAGCTATGTGATGATGGCAAATAATGAGTTAAAAACTATTTGTGCTTCACAGGGATACAAGTATTTATATCTGACCCCTCAAGATTATAAGAGAGTCAGTGCTCTCAACTCTGTCTATTGTGAACATGTGGAGGATGAAGGAGAATCCAGGTAGGTATATATGTATCAGAATAATTTGGCATGCACTGAAGAAAGGAGAATATGGTATTTTTTCCAACTGTTCTGCTGATCATGATGTTGAAGAGCATTGAAGATTGCTTGGTACATAATCTAGAGGTCCTAAATTTGTATCCTAACTCTACCACTTATTAGCTGAATGACGCTGTTAGTGATTGAGGTTTTTAAATTATATTTGTGATACTTAATTCATTTTAGAAAAACTGGAACATGGAAACAGCTAGGAAGAAAAAATAAAAATCAACCATAATCCTATTCTGAAGAATCACTATTATTAATGTATGTTATATTCTTACTGTCTTCTATAGACGTATTTTTTTTCTACGTAATTGGGCTCAAAAAGATAAACTCTTTTATAATTTATTCTTTTCATTAAAAAGTATTTTGGGAAAATTTTCTTCTATTCTTAAGATGTTAAAGAAGATGATGTCTAATGGCTATGTAGTATTTCATCATAATGAATATATTTAAACATTTAGATTATTTCTGATTTTTCACTATTTTACCCCTGGGCTGACTATTCTTTCATATGTAAACTTCTATTACTATCTCTGATTATTCCCTTTGAGTTAATTTCTGGAAGTAGACTTGCTGGTATATCCATTTTTAAAGTTTTTTGGTGGATAATTCCAAATTGCTGTTTCAAGACCTACGCTCTCACCAGCAGTGTAGGAGAATGCTTGTTTGCTCTCTGTTTTTCTCTACCCTTGCCAACATTGATTATTGTCAGTTAATAAAAGATGATAAAAACAGCAATAGTTATTTTAACTTAAATTATTTTGATTACCAATGAAGTTAACATTTTTATCATCTATCTGCAAGTTTTTTACAGAATGTTAATCAGTTGCTCTAATACCATTTATTGAATAATTCATACTTTCCTCATTTTTATAATAATCTTCACTCCATTACTAGGCTCTGTATTCTTTTGTTGTTGTTATTATCTATTCTTGGGCTAAAGCCACATTTTTAACTATTCTTTTGGGCAAATTTCCTCATATTTTAAATTTTTTGCCCAAATTTAATGGCTGTTTTTGCCTTTTCATATATATGGGCTCATTTTTTTTTTTTAATTCCCAAAAACATTCCGTAATGATTTTGATTGAAATAACATTAGGTTTATAATTAATTTAGGAAGGCCTGATATCTTCATAATATTAACTCTTCCCAGCAAGAAAGCCAGTATGTTTTTCCATTTATGTAAGTGTACTTTTTAAAGTTTTGTAGTTTTTTTCATATAGGTTATGCCAGAAGTTTCCAAACTTTATTGATTCATGGCACCCTACATATACCTAGTAGTTCTGTTTACTAAGTATTAGACCCAAACAACTTTATAAGTATTCATATCCTAACAATAATCATTTGAAAAAGTAATAACCTAAATTTTAAAGTATATATTTTATTTTTAAATAACTATAATTACTTACTAATGGAATGTTTGCACCTGCACAACTTCTCAAACCTTGAATGAGATTGGACATGGCCACCCTCCGCATTGATTTCTGTGCAGAACTTGCTTTCTATTACAGAAACTACTGAAAAACCAGTGTTGTAAGAACAGGCCATCATAGAAAGTAATGTAGCACTATCTAATGTTAAACTGTGAACTACCTACAGCTAGTAGTTCACATGGGATTTAACAGATATTGCATATCATAGTGTTTCTCCTAATAATTTAAAATATCTTTTACTGCTCCTGGGAGTTCACTGTGGCACCCTGGAACACCTTGATGCATAGTTTGGGTCCAGTGGGATTTTGCAAATTTTTTTGTTTATTCTTCGTTTTTTTTTTTGCCTTTTTTCCTGCTACTTTGAATGGGATATTTTTCCCCATTATATGTTTTAATTCTTTATTACTGGTATCAAAGAAATCTATTGATTTTTGTACATTGCTTTTGTTAAAGCAAATGACTTTTCTCCTTCTCATCTGCAAGGTGAAGATCAGCTAAGCTAGTATTTGTAAAGTTCTTAGCACAGTACTGGGCCCATAGTAAGCAGTCAAAAATTCTGGCTATTATTATTATCATCTGTAAAGTGGAGATGATAATACCTGTCACACTGGATTATTGTGAGGATCAAAAATGATATACATGAATGTGTTTTATTAATTGTAACACATAAAGCAAAGGTTTTTATTGTTGTTGTTAGTTGTTTGCCCTTCAGTTGGTTCCAACTTATGGCAACCCTATGTGTGCAGAGTAGAACTGCTCCATAGGGTTTTCAAGGCCGTGTGACCTTTTGGAAGCAGATCGCCAGGCCTGTCTTCCAAGGCATCTCTGGATGGGTTCGAACCACTAACCTTTTGGCTGGTAGTTGAGTGCTTAACTGTTTGTACCACCCAGGACTCCTGATTTTTATTACAAATAACATTAAATTTTAGTCCTGTGTTAAAGAATGATAGTCCTGTATGGTAGACCACCCAGGTCATTGAACAGAAAATGAGAAGTTTTTATTTTTCATATAATACAATGGGAGAAGATACCATGTGACCAGTCACAAACACCTGTGAAGCAATATGCAGTCCTTAGGAGGGAAGGATCTGCTTTACAAGGAATGCTGACAGAGCCCATGAGTATTTGTGACTGTATGGCATGTGGACCTTATAAGAAGAATACATCCTCTTGCCCCAAATTAGCATGGCTCATTAACGTCTTAGAGTAGATTAGCTTCACCTATAACATAACTCTAGAGACTAGAGCGAAAGAAAGAAATTGGGGAATTATTGGGAGAGGTTAAAAATAGAAGGACAAGGAAATTTGGGAAGCAGAGATGCAAAGCCATGGACTGACAGCAAGGGCAAAGAAAAGGAATCAATCGAAGCCTGGAAATAAAGAAGGGAGCAGAGAAATATGGGGGGTGGGGGAAGAAGTTTAAGAGCCACTATGGGATACTTATTTATTATTTCAATTTATAAAACTATGCCCAGTGCCAAGCCTTCTGGGTACACATGGAACAATAAATAATATATGCCCATCTCTACGTCCAACTTAGTTTTTTTCCTTTCTTTTATTAGTTGCATTCCCCATCTCCCATTTCCCATTATCAGCTATCACTCCTAATCCCCTGCCCAGAAGACAGATGAGTGACTCCCACTGGATCCACAGGGTGCTTTCTGGACAGCTTGGTCAGCATTTCACTTTTATACACATTCCACCTTCCCCTCCAGAGGAATATAGCCAGGAACCCTCATGTATACACTTGATATTTATGGGGGAGCAGGAATGGGAGTACAGAGTTTTGACCTTCCCTTCATCCCTGTCTTGGAAAGGGAGATGTTTTTGACCTGAGATACCAGGATGAGCATTCCCACTACCCCTCTATTTGATTTTTATTGCCGTATAACATTTTATCTAAAGTTATTGATTAATGGCTACTGCTTATTACAGAAATATGCATTGACCCTGCTTTTGAAACACTTACTCTAGAAAGCAAGAAAGGACATCTGAAATCTGAGGGCTAGCTGTGTGTCAAATCCTTTCCTGGTTGCTTTAGTTTAACTCTTCTGTCAACTCTGGGAGTAGATACTGTTATCCCCAGAGTCACACAGCTGTATGTGTCAGAGCAAGGCTTTAAACCCATTTGCTTAAAACCCTTTCGTTACTACATTTTTTCTCCTTAAATTTTTTTTTTTTTTAAATGACATGTGTTTTCAGTATTGGAATGCATGCTTTCTAATTGAATGTGTTTAAATTTTTGGTTGGTAATATGGATTTTGAGAAATATGATCTGGTAATACAAGCCATCAGTGAGGTGAGTGGCACTGTGGCACCATTGATCTGTAGTATGGCAGTATACCAATGAGAGCTATCTAAATAATTTATTGCAGGCGCCTTTTCATTAGGTTACATGGGGGACCTCTGGTTTTCCAAATATGATACAGAAAAACCAAAACAAACCCATCAGAGCTCCCTATCACACAGGAAAACCATAATTATGCTTGCAAGCCTTATCTCACAGTAATAAAGGAAAAAAAAGGCAACAGTTTACAAAACTGACACATCCAGGAAGCATCACCTAATGAATTCTCAACCTACACAGCAGCAAGGCTCCAACTCCAGACTGCTAAGCTTCATGCATTTCAAAAGGGACCCACCTTGACACTAAATGCATTAGAACTGGAATAACGCCTTACCTCTGAGGTCCAGAGGCATAAAAAGTCGCTGGTATACCATTAATCCAATGGTAACAAAAAGGTTTTAATTCTAGATTTTTCCTCTTGCTACTACACCATATTGTTTCCAGGTAAAATAGGCACTGACCTACAAAGGAAAGACTTATGAATGAGGAGAATATAAAGAAGAATATAAAGCCCTGGTGTTAAATGTAAGCTTTCAGAATGCTTTTAGCAGTATTTTGATGATGATTATTCTGGCACGGTGGTTAAAGGGCTCAGTTGTTAACCGAAAGGTCAGCAGTTCGAACCCACCAGCCACTCCGCGGGTGAAAGATGTGGTGGTCTGCTTCCATAAGGATTTACAGCCTTGGAAACCCTATGAGGCAGTTCTATTCTGTCTTTACAGGGTTGTTAGGAGTCGGAATCGACTCGATGGCATTGGGTTTTTTAGTTATTCTTCAAACGGACTGTTGTTACTGTGTTTAACCTTTATAATTTGGCATGGCTGTATCCAATAGGTACAAGATAACAGATATTATTGGGAAGGAAGATGGATTGGGAGTAGAGACTCTTCGAGGTTCTGGAATGATTGCTGGAGAAACCTCATTGGCCTATGATGAGATCATCACCATCAGCCTGGTAAATATTGCCAGAATGTGAAATTTTTGAAGAACTGGCTTTGTGACTAGGATTTATTTTTGCCCCCATCACTACTATATTTAGTCCCAAATGAGAGAATTTCTTGAAAATTGTGTATCTATAATTTTAATTATGCATGATAGTGGGAAGATAGGATAATGGAAATAATTAAATTTCCCAGAGAAACCTAGCACCTCATTTTAGCTTTTAGTTCAACTTCTTATTTCTGTAAAAATTTTACCAGCATTTTGACAGCTTGAATGTCTTTTCCTCTTACTGTTTTCCTTGCCCACACTTCAAGTGGAGATCCTAAGCATCTGTGAGATGGGCAAAAGTATAGAACTAAAGGGCCTGAATTACCCTTTAAGTGTCTACTACTTGAATCATTGAATGAATTCTGTATCTTCTTTTCTTTGATCAGGAAATTGGCTTTTAATTTGTTGTTAATCAAACAGTCTTCATAAAAAGCAATACTTATTTCTGTTAAGGTGGATTTTCCATATCTATACCTTAGTTCTTTCACCTTGGAAAGGACATAAATTTGTGATGTGTAGAATTTATTCTTTTTTTAAGGTGACATGCCGGGCCATTGGGATTGGAGCGTACCTTGTCCGGCTGGGACAGAGAACCATCCAGGTTGAGAATTCTCACTTAATTCTGACAGGAGCTGGGGCCCTCAACAAAGTAAGTTTCAAGATTTTGGGAGAAGTATGTGAAGCTGTTTAAAGATCATTGTGAATTATTAATTCAACATCTGACCGGGAGGAAGCCATTCAATCCGTGCCTTCCTCGGTCTGTTTCTTGCCTTCTCCCTCCATTTTCCCTGCCCATCCACTTGCTTCCTTTTTCATTCATTTGTTCATTTGATTCATTCAACAAATATTTTGAGTACCTACTATGTGCCAGGCACTGTTTCAGGCCTTATGGATATGTCAGTGAACAAAGTATATAAAACCTCTGTTCCAAAGAGTTTACCATTTAATGTCTCTCTGGAGAGACTGAGAATTAATTAAATACTTCTGTTCTGCTCCCCTCTCCCCTTTGTCTCATCTGTGAGTAAGGAATCTGATGTGATCTGTTCACACATGTGGAGCTGAATCTGATTCCAGTCGTACTAGTTCCCATTTCAGAGCTACAAACATGGATTAGACACTGGCCTAGATGTTGAGGATAGCAAGTTTTAATATTTTGAGACATCTGTGAACACACCTCTAAAAAGTGACACTTAGGATGGTCCCTTGTACGTAGAGTAAATACTCAGTAAATATTAAGTGGGAGGATGGATGCATGGATGGATTTCTCAGTAGAGTATGATGTAGAGATTTATCTTCCCCTCAAAAGAAGTGCTTGTGCATTTTCAGTCCAAACTCATAGGGGCGATTCCAACGAAAAGAAATGGATGCCAAGTCAATGCTTGTAAGAGTGAAAACTATCTAAGGATACCTGAATATACAAAGGACAATGCAGTTCTGACTTCTTTGCAGGCATAGGAAAATTATTTTCTCTAGAGCTGGGAATATGTAATGGAATAGTCCGGGACTGGCTGACCTTGTGCAATTTATATAACCTCTCAGCTCTTCGGCTTTCTTATCTGCAAAAGGGAGGTGATAATTTACACCTTTAAGGGATGTTGTGGAGATCAAATGGGAAAACATAAGTAACAGTAACTAGTACTTGGCACTAAGTGTTGGCTCTCATCAAAATTTCAGTTCCCTTTTCCTCTCTCACATGGTTTGGTGATTGAGCTGGTGGAAATGCATGCATGCTGAATTGTATTGGATATTGTGTTCACTAGATTTGCAGGAACTTTTTTTTATCAAGCCTTGACTTAAGGGGAAGGATAGGAACTAAGTGTCCTATCCATCATTCCCACTTAGAAAAAGTTGATACTTCCATTGGTCCCATTAACTTTTGGGAATGTCAGAAATTAGTTGTTTGATGTGATTGGCTTGCTCACTGCATTCATATGAACTCTGTATCCTCCGGGGTTGCCTTTCTCTCAAGGAAAGGCAAAGTAATGCTAACAATAGCAAACTTGGCTGTCCTCCACCCTTTTTGGAGAGTAGCCTAGAAATAAAGATTATGAACTGCCATTATTGAAGGAGATTATTGCAGTGGGAGAAACTGCTGAGAGTCTTAAATTTTTTTTAAGTTGCTCTTTTGGATACTGTCTTAGGATGAGATATTGATAAATGTTGAAGAGAATTTTAGGTACCATTATCTGTGAGGATAGCATTTAAAGAAGACACCTCTATTTCCATAATATTCCTGTACCTGGACAGAGAGCTAATTTCTGTAATGTATCTTGTTTACATGGGAGTTTCTTATTTTCCCCTAGATACTATGTAATACACAAAGAATATTACAAAAAGCAAAAGGCTTTTTTTTTTTTTTGGCCTGGAAATTTGCTAGTTTAATTTCATTTGTGCCATAAAAAAAGCATTAGGGATTTTTTCCTTAAAATTCACTGATTGAATTGTTCTGATCAAATTCATTGTATTCACTTTCTTCCTAGCCTACAGGGCTTCTTGTTAAAGGAAAAGTCTAGTTGCAGGGGAAAAGACAAGTAAAGCAGCAGTTGTAACTTAATAAAAAAATGTTCATTTCCAGAAGCAGGATCATTTTTTAGCTGAAGGGAATGATCAGTTACAGAGGTTACCTCATCCTGCTTCACTATCTTTCTGTCAGTGCCTGCTAAATATAGTCATGTTGCTGAAAGACACCCGATTTCATACAAATTCATTAAGACTGTCCTATCAGCCCGTTTGTCTATCAGGTTGAAAAAGGAAACTGTGGGATCTATGTGCTCAGAGTGCTTCCTCAGACTCACTCCTTGTGTATGTTCTGTCTTTGTGTGTGTTGATGTCTTTCTACATATCTGTTTGTCTATCTTTCTGTAGGTATCTGTCTTGCATACTCTGGGTGTGAGCAAGTCACTGTGAGTGCATATCCCTTCCTGTGTGAGCGCTGATCTCTAGGTCTCTTTGTGTCTGTATGCTTATGATAGAGCCAGCCCTCTCTTTGTCTGTGCACCTCCCTGAGTGTTCGTGTGTAAGTCTTTGTGTGTGTCTAAAACACAGCAGTGCCTCCTTCTTTTAAGTCTTGACCATTTTGCTCATCGTATGTGTGTGCCTGTGTAAAGTGGAAATGTAGGTGGTATATGCAAGCTTTTAGACTGTAAATATTTGACCCCCACCTTTTTGAGTCTTCATCCTTTATGTTAAACATTGGGGTGAAGAATAAGAAGGGGATGCAGAGAGGTTGTAGGGAAAAAAAATATTGTGTGTGCAAGTGCCGATCCCATTGACCCCTTTGAAAATTGAAATAATGATAATGCGCGTCTCCTGACTGCATCAAAGTATCAGCACATCAAAAGCCAGGAGGCATGAAATGCAAATGATAAAGTGAAAGCAGATGGATTGTGCATGATCGCCTGATGCCCAATGAATTTTAAAAGGTGCTGGTTTGCAAGGGGGAGGGCGGGATTGGTGGTGGGGGAACTGAAATAAACACGTTATCCCTGTGATTTTTTTTTTTTTTTTGTTCTTGACGCTCCCTCCTGACAATATTTTTTCACACTCGAGTGAACACCCACTCCATCTCTCTCTTCCTTTCTCCCTGTCTCTTTCTCTCTTCCCCCAGCTCCCTCCCTGCCCCCCCACCCCCAACACCTCTTACACGACTCAGGTCATGTCACTGCAGCTCCGGTGGAAATAATAAGATATAAACCACGAGGTTGTTATTTGCATAGAAATAGCATGGAGCCCCAGGCAGCAAGGGAGAAGGACACAGGGATCATTTGTCTAAAATTTTAATGAAAACTTTTGCTGAGGCTGAGTTTTTTTTAAAACTTTCTTTCTCTTTCTCCCTGCTTTTCTCTTCTGCACCGCAACCCCCCTCCCACCCCATCACTGATTTGACTTCACATGGTTCAATTTGAAGAAGAGAAGGAGTTGACACTCTACATATCATACTTCTGTAATGCAGTAACGTGTAAATTGTTTGTTCCTTTAATAGATATGAAGCTGAAGAGACACGCATTCCCAGCTTAATACATTGATGCATGCATCAAGCTTTTATGGCTACACTCCATTTCAGTGTACATGTGATGTTACCAGTCTTTAGCTGACCTGTTTTTAATTAGTTTAGACCTTCCTACTTTTTGCTTCCAAAGAGTTACTTTGTAAAGAATTTCTGTTTGTAGCTAACAGTAGTAACCAGCATATAAAATATAAATATTCTGGGAATTTCCTGGTTTTTTTTTTAAACTTAAGGTGGTTTTATTGTATATTTATACCTTTTATTCATGGGACATCATCCTTTGCCATTGCCTTTTGTTCTAAAACCAGAAAGTGCTTCCCACATTTGTACTTTTCCTTTCGTGATCTCAGTATTTGTATACTCTCTTTCTATGTCTTTCCTGCTGTTTTTATTGCATGCAGTTAGCCGTAACATATTCAAGATATTACCAAGTTGAGGAGGGATATGGTACCTGTATTTTCTTGAGTGTTTCGGAAACACATTTGACATTTGAACTAAAGGCAGTGGGCTGGTGATTAGAGGCAACTGAATGGCTTTATTTGAAACTCAAAGTGAAGAACATCTGTGTCGCTCCTTGACATCCTCTGGAGTGGGAAAGTGGTGTGATGGCCATTTTACAGATGGGAAGACTAAAACTCTAAGAGGGAAAATGACCTAAGACTTTTTTTGTTAAAAAAAAAAAATTGACAGAGACAAAATCAGAGTCAGAAATTGAACTCACATGTGTCCCTGAGTTTGATTTAAGAAGGGCTCAGTCCCCTGTGCTTAGTGTCCGTAAGGCCTGAGAAGAGAAGGTGGTCTGGTCATTTTCATTTTTGTCCAATGTTGTGAGAATGGTAGGATAAATAAGAGAAGCTTCTAAGGGCTTGCTATTTCCTATCACTCAAGGTAATAGATCTTAGGTTCCTAGCTCTGGGAACTGTAGGCTATACATGGCAGATTCTTCAAAATGCCTCCCTGAGTGGTAAGGGTAGAACCAATGGATGGGACAAACTACACTGCTTGAAGGGAGTCGTGCTGGCCTAGTAAGCCTGTGTACTTGGGGAACTGGTAAGATTGACACTTAGGGAGCTGAGATGGTTTGTAAGGTTATGAACTCCTAAGTCAAGGTGCCACTTGGACATTTGCAGTTAACTTTCAGATTTACTTCCTGTTATAAATTGAATTATGTCCTCCCCAATATATGTGTTATAAATCCTAGCCTCTGTGCCTGTGGTTATAATCCCATTTGGGAATGGATTGTCTTTGTTATGTTAATGAGACAGGATTAGTATAGGGTATGTCTTGAGTCAATCTCTTTTTAGATATAAAAGAGATTAAACAAGAAAGGAAGCAAGCAGAGATGGGGAAAGAGAAATGCCAAGCCACATGAAGATCACCCAGGACAGAAACTCAAACAGACAAGGACTTTCCTCCAGAGCTGACAGAGAAAGCCTTCCCCTAGAGCTGGCATGCTGAATTAGAACTTCTAGCTTCTTAAATTATAAGAAAATACATTTCTATTTGTGAAAACCATCCATCTGTGGTATTTCTGTTATAGAAGTACTAGATAACTAAGACAGAATTTGGTACTGGAAGAGTGAGGTGTGCTCTAACAGATACGTAGAATGTGGAAGTGGTTTTGGAACTGAACAATGGGTAGAGACTGGAACAATTTTAAGGTACCTAATCGTAAAAGCCTAGATTGCCTTGAAGAGACTGTTGTGGGATTATAGACATCAGAGAAAATTCTGGTGAGGGCTCAGACGGAAGTAAGAAGAACTATGGAAGTCTCTGTTACCTTAGAGAATACACATGGTGCCAGCAACAAAATGTTGCTAGAAATGTGGACATTAAATGTGCTTCTGGTGAGGCTTTAAAAGAAAATGATGAACATGTGATTGGACAATGGAAGAAAGGTGATGCTTTTTATGCAGTGGCAAAGAACTTGCTTGAATTATGTTCAGATGTTTGGTAGAGGATAGAATTTGTAAGTGATGAACTTGGATATCTGACTGATGAGATTTCTGAGCAAGAACTTAAAGGGACTATGTGGTTTCTCCTTGCTGCTTATGGTATAATGCAAGAGGAAAGAGATGGACTTAAAAATGAACTGTTTAAAATGAAAACAGAACTTAAAGATTTGGAAAATTCTGTTGTACAGACTAAGGACACATATCCTACAATGTTCACCAAGGACATGGCTACACAATCTTTTGTTAAAGAGATTAAGCCTGTGACTGATGAATCTAACCAACTATCACAGCAAAAAACCCCTCAGCCCTAAAGGAGACTGGAGAAACCCCGAGAGTATGGCCCCCAGACACCCTTTTAGCTCAGTGGTGAAGTCATTTCCGAGGCTCATCATTCAGCCGGGGAGTGGACAGCCCCATAAAACCAAATGGGACTAATGAGGCACAGCAGTCCAGGGACAAGGGCCAGAAGGCAGAAGGGGACAGGAAAGCTGGTGATAGGGAACACAAGGTAGAGTAAGGATAGTGTTGATGTGTTGTGAGGTTGTTAACCATTGTCATAGGGCAACTTGTGTAGTAACTGTTAAATGAGAAACTATTTAGTTCTATAAGCCTTCATCTAAAGTGAGAATAGCAGCACAATTGGAAGAGCGTAGTCGATGTCACTGAACTGTGCTTGTAGAAATTATTGAAATGGTGTATCTTTGGCTGTGTATATTTTCAGCCAAAAAAAAAAAAGGTCAAGAAGGGAGAGGGTTGACATGTTGTGGGGTTGTTAACCAATGTCATAAAACAATATCTGTACTACTGTTTCATGAGAAACTATTTGTTCTGTAAGCCTTCACCTGAAGTACAATTAAAAAAAAAAAAAACTTCAGCTTAGACTGGAGGAGGACAAAGAAAGAGTGAAAGGAAAGAACACTGTCTGCCTCTTGGAATTCTACAGGCAGGAAACTGGCCAAAGGAGCTACATCTGTTGTCCTACAAGAAAAGAAAAGGGCCGTTCTTGGAGCAGCTATGAGATCAGAAGAACTGTTGGAAGGAGCACGGGAAGCAGGGCCTTCTCTGTTTCAAAGGACAGGGCTACAGTCTCCTGGATCTCAAAGGGTGGCACCACAGCCTCCTAGGTTTCAAAGAATCGGATCAACTTGGTTCCGAAGTGTTGGGCTGCTGTTAAGGTGTGCCGGGGGATGGGGCAGTGGCACAAAGCTAAGGGGGTGGGGCTGCCATGTCCAAGGGGCAGAAGAACAAGGCCTGCCGGGGCGTAGGGTGGGGGGTTGCCACTCAGATGGACTAGGAGAATGGGGCATCCAAAGCCAAGGGAGCAGAGTTGCCATCACAGTGGGCCTGGAAGGCAGAGCTGAAGCCCAGGGCCAAAGGGCCTCTACCCAGAATCTGGAGGGCGTGGCCAACACCCAGAGTCTGGCAGGTGGGGCCATTACTCAGATGGTCTAAGAGAACAGAAGATTATTTTCAAGCCTTAAGAGCTAATGTAATTTCTTCTGCTGGATTTTGGACTTGCTTGGTGCCTGTTATCCCTTCTTTCCCTCCAGTTTCTCTCATTTGTAGTGGAAATGTCTACCTTATGCTTGTTCTACCATTGTACTTTGGAAGAAGATAACTTGTATTCTAGATTTCAGTGGCTCACAGATGAAGAGCAGTTTTGCCCCAGAGTGGAATAAGCCTAAAGTCTCACCCGTGTTTGATTTAGATGCTTCAGAAGATGAGATTTTGGGCCTGGAATTAATTTTAGGCTTTTTGTGATGATATGATGGGTTAAATGTGTTTTGCATGTGGCAAGAACATGAATTTGGGGGGACCAAAGGGTAGAATGTTATGGATTGAAATATGTCCCCCAAAGTCAGCACAACTGGACTAAACCAAAGCTAAGAAGTTTCTGGAATACAGTCAAAAACTTTGAGAGACAGAGTAGCAGGGGTAGGGGTCTGGAGACCATGCTTTAGGGGACATCTAGAGCAATTGGCATAACAAAGCTTTTTTTTTTTTTTTTTCATTGTACTTTAGGTGAAGGTTTACAGAACAAATAGTTTCTCATTAAACAGTTAGTACTCATATTGTTTTATGACATTTGTTAACAACCCCACGACATGTCAACCCTCTCCCTTCTCGACCTTTTTTTTTTTTTTGGTGAAAATATACATCGCCAAAGATACACCATTTCAAAAATTTCTACATGCAAAGTTCAGTGACATTGACTATGCTCTTCCAGTTGTGCTGCTATTCTCACTTTAGATGAAGGCTTACGGAACAAAATAGTTTCTCATTTAACAGTTACTACACATGTTGCCCTATGACAATCGTTAACAATCTCACAACACATCAACAATGTCCTTACTCAACCTTGGGTTCCCTATCACCAGCTTCCTTGTCCTCTTCTGCTTTCTGGCCCTTGTCACTGGACTACTGTACGTCATTAGTCCCGTTTGGTTTTACGGGGCTGTCCACTCCCAGGCTGAACGGTGAACCTCGGAGATAACTTCACCACTGAGCTAAAAGGGTATCTGGGGGCCATACTCTCTGGGTTTCTCCAGTCTCCTTTAGGCCAGTAAATCTGGCCTTTTTTTTTTGTGAATTAGAATTATGTTCTACATCCTTCTCCAGCTCTGTCCAGAACCATCTGTTATGATCCTGGTCAGAGCAGTCAGTGGTGGTAGCTGGGCACCATCTAGCTGTACTGGACTCGGTCCGGTGGAGGCCTTGGTAGCTGTGGTCCATTAGTCCTTTGGACTTATCTTTTCCTTGTATCCTGTTCTCTTCATTCTCCCTTGCTCCCGAAGGGATGAGACCAGTGGAGTATCTTAGATGGCTGCTCACAGGCTTTTAAGACCCCAGATGCTACTCACCAAGGTAGAATGTAGAACATTGTCTTTATAAACTGTGTTATGCCAGTTGAGCTAGATGTTCCCCGAGACCATGGTCCCCACAGCCCTCCACCCAGCAATTCAGTCCCTCAGGGAGTTTGGATGTGTCTGTGGAGCTTCCGTGACCTTTGCTTGTACAAGTTGTGCTGGCTTCCCTAGTATTGTGTATTGTCTCACGCTTCACCAAAGATACCACTTATCTATGATCTGTTTAGTATTTCTCCCCCACCCCTCCCATCCCTTGTAACCAACAAAGATTGTTACTTTTTATACTTTTAAGCTTTTAAAGAAAACGTTCGGCATCCTACTTTGGTGAGTGGTGTCTGGGGTCTTAAAAGCTTGCAAGCGGCCGTCTAAGATGCATCAATTGGAGTAGATGCACCTGGAGTAAAGGAGAATGAAGAACACCAAAGACACAAGGAAAGTAGTAGCCCAAGAGACAGAAAGGGCCACGTAAACCAGAGACTTCGTCAGCCTGACAGCAGAAGAACTAGATGGTGCCCGGTACCACAATGACTGCCCTGACAGGGAACACAAGAGATTCCCTGGTAGAGCCAGAGAAAAGTGGGGTGCAGAACTCAAATTCTAGTAAAAAGACCAGACTTAATGGTTTGATTGAGATGGGAGGGACCCCAGAAGACATGGCCCCCGGGCTCTCTGTTAGCCCAAAACTAAAAACATTCCTGAGTCCAACTCTTTAGACAAATATTAGACTGGACTATGGGACATAAAATGATACTCGTGAAGAGTGTGCTTCTTAGCTCAAGTAGATGCTTGAGACTAAATGGGCAGCCCCTGCCCAGAGGCGAGATTAGAAGGCAGAGAGGATCAGGAGCTAGTTGAATGGACGCAGGAAATCCTGGGTGGAAAGAAAGAGTGTGCTGTCATGGTATAAGGAGAGCAACTAGGGTCACAAAACAACATATGTATAAATTTTTGTATGAGGTACTAGCTTGAATTGTGAACTTTCACTTAAAGCAGAACAATAAAAAAAAAAAGAACTCTGTCCCCCCAAAATATGTGTTGTAAATCCTAAGCTCTGTGCCTGTGGTTATAATCCCATTTGGGAATGGATTGTCTTTTTTATGTTAATGGAGCAAGATTAGTGTAGGGTGTATCTTGAGTTGATCTCTTTTGAGATACAAGTGATTAAACAAGCAAGGAAGCAAGCAGAGGTAGGGAAAGAGAGATGCCAACCCACATGAAGATTGCCCAGGAGCAGAAGCTCAAACAGACAAGGACCTTTCTCCAGAGCTGACAGAGAGAGAAAAAGCCTTCCTCCACAGCTGGCACCCAGAATTCAGACTTTTAGCCTTCTAAACTCCGAGAAAATAAATTTCTGTTTGTTAAAGCCACCCATGTGTGGTATTTTTGTTACAGCAACACTAGATAATTAAGACATATCCCCACCCTCCCCCACAACACTCCTCTGAGTTTCTATTTCATGTGTTTCACATAATGTCAGGTAGTGGATAGGCTTGAAACCAAAGGAAACCTAACCCGATGCCATTGAGTCAGTTCTGACTCATGGTGACCCCGTGTGTTTCAGAGTAGAACTGCTCCATAAGATTTTCTTGACTGTAGTCTTTATGGAAACAGATCGCCAGGACTTCCTTCCACAGCACCTCTTGGTGGGTTCTAACCACCAACCTTTAGGTTAGTAGCTGAGTACAAATCATTTGTGCCACTCAGAGACCTTGGGTAGGCTGGAAGGACCTAGTATTGGAAGGGAACACTGACGTAGACTAGCTCTTCATCCATTGCCCAACACAATCAGAATTTGCAGTTTATGACTTGTCCTCTGGACAGCAACTGCCTGTGGAGGTAAGGCATGTGCCAGTGACTGGGTAGATAGATGGGCCATAGATTCACTCAGGGGGTGGTATGTGACTTCCTTGTGGTAAGCATTTTAAAGCTTCTGATCCTCTTTTAGAGAGAGAAGAAAAAGAAAAACCCTATAATCTCATCCCCCTTAATGAGATCAAGCCCCTGTTTCCACTGAATCTGCCAGGAAAAAGGAAATATGATGGGTTTGGCTAGGGCTGTGTTCGTCCTATAGGGAGCTAACTCTACTCATCTTGTCTTTGAAACAATACAAATAAGTCACATTCCTCTCTGGATCTCAATTTCCATATACATATTTTTATGTAGTTGAGCCATATGAAATGTGAAGCTGTTGCAGCTGACTGTTCTGGGTACAATATCAGAGTTCCTCCCATGACCAAGACTTGTCTATAGCACCAAGGGCCTACCCTGTACAATCTCCATTCTCACTCATGATTATGTGGCACACTACCTTAGAGAGTCATGGAGGCTCAAGAAGGGAAGGAAGGATATTTAGTTCTCACTGTGAGGCAGCTTTGTAACTTTAACACAATTTAGAGTTGGAATAGTTAAGGCATGGACTGTAGAGCCAGATTGCTTGGACTTAATTCCTGTTTCTACCACTTACTCATTTTGTGGCATTGGGCGATTTACTTCTCCAGGTCACAGTTTCATTAAATGTAAAATGGGGATGATGATAGTACTTGTCTACCGGGATCATTGTGAGGATTAAATGAATTCATATATGTAAAGCATTGGTTCTGTTGTAGTCTTCTCTGAGGTACATTTGGGGCCCTTTCTCATTGCAAATCATTATCAAGTTCCTAGAAAGAAATATAAACACGACATACTCTGATTCTTTGAAGATAAAATTCCTTTAAGTGTTAGATGGCAGTCCTCACTGTTGCAGTACATTCATGTATTTACTTTCTCAATAGATATTTTCTAAAGACAGTCAACGCTCTTGGCAAACACATTACATGAGAGGAAACATGTTTGGTCATGATAAGGTAGTATATATGTCAGTCATCTGTCTTGTAGGAGTCCCCAAGGACTTGTTGATACAGTAGCCCATAATCACTATAAGGATAGTCCAGCAATTTGCATTTTTAAAAGTCCCTAACTGCCTATTTTCACAATAGACAGCGCCTGTACTCCCATAGCTCCAGATGGGATCACTCTCCTTTCGAAAGAGGGCATTTTAGCTTCCTTTCTGAGTGAGCCTTGCTTTAGCGTTATGAATGACTTCTCAGAAAGGATTGCAATGGACAGATCTCTAGTTTTCAAGCCCCTCCCCTCACCGAAATATGGGTAGATGTGCTCCCGGTTTTGCTGTTGTTTTGATTTTCATTTGATGTTCCTCAGGTTTGGTAGAAAACTGTACCTGGTATGTTCAAATCTATTAGTGAGTCTTGGTGATCTGCTGTAGCCTGATCATGAACACTCTGATTTGGAGCTCTTGCAGGGTGGAATTGCATCCTGAGCTCCATTCCAAAGTTGCCTCTTATTTCTTAGAGTGCTCCATGTGGGCATGGTGGCTTAGAAAGTAATAACTTGGGAGAACTTGCAACAGGTACCAGTCCAGAGATTCTAGATAAAGTGAAAGCTCTGAGGCCCTGCTTGGGGTATTGAATGTAGACTCGGGAATTATCATATTTGATGGCCTATTATAAATGTGTACAAACTTCTTCTTTTTCTTGTACTTTGATGTGAAGGTTTACAGAACAAATAGTTTCTCATTAAACAGTTACTACACATATTGTTTTATGACATTGGTTAACAACCACACGACATGTCGATACTCTCCCTTCTCGACATTGGGTTCCCTATTACCAGCTTTCCTGTCCCCTCCTGCCTTCTGATCCTTGTCCCTGGGCTGTTTTGCCCCATTAGTCTCATTTTGTTTTATGGGGCTGTCTAATCTTTGGCTAAAGGGTGAACCTTGGGAGTGACTTCATTACTGATCTAAAAGGGTGTCCAGGGCAATACTCTCATGGTTTCTCCAGTCTCTGTCAGGCCAGTAAGTCTGGTCTTTTGTTTGAGTTAGAATTTTGTTCTACATTTTTCTCCAGTTCTGTCCGGGACCCTCTATTGTGATCCCTGTCAGAGTAATCGGTGGTGGTAGCCGGGCACCATCTAGTTGTACTGGACTCAGTCTGGTGGAGGCCATGGTAGTTGTAGTCCATTAGTCCTTTGGACTAATCTTTCCCTTATATCTTGTTTGCTTCATTCTCCCTTGCTCCCGAAGGGGTGAGACCAGTGGAATATCTTAGACAGCTGCTCACAGGCTTTTTAAGACCCCCAACGCTACTCACCAAGGTAGAATGTAGAACACTGTCTTTATAAACTATGTTATGCCAGTTGAGCTAGATGTTCCCCAAGACCATGGTCCCAACAACCCTCTGCTCAGCAGTTCAGTCCCTCAGGGAGTATGGGTGTGTCCATGGAGCTTCCATGACCTTTCCTTTGTACAAACTTTTTGAAGTCTACCTGTGGATTAAAAAAAAGAAAGAAAGAAAAAACTTTGATCAATCCCCTCTCTGCCATTTACTAGATGAGCAACTTTGGGTTTCAGTCTGTTTGTGTATCAGTTTCCTCTTATGAGTGATAATACATTTCCCACCTTAAGATGAAGACCAGAGATGTCTTAATTAAAAAATTTCTTTTATTTCTGGTGTTCTGTGATGCTGTAAAGATGCATATTGATTTTGTAGCCAGGGAACCATGTTCAGCTATGGTAGGGAAAAGATATATTGAGGTGAGGAGGATTCTAACAAATATATTACGTATTAACCCATTGCCATCGAGTCGGTTCTGACTCATACCGACCCTATAGGACAGAGTAGAACTGCCCCAGAAGGTTTCTGAGGAGTGGCTGGTAGATTCGAACTGCTGACCTTTTGGTTAGCAGCCAAGCTGTTAACCACTGTGCCACCAGGGCTCCAGATTACGTACTAGTGATCTCACTAAAATGCAATAATTTTAAATATCACCATATTACATACTAGTGACATGTAAAATTATTGCATTTTAGTGAGATTAGGAATGGAAGTTGTAAAGTGTGATGATTTAAAATGTTTTAATCTTGCTTCTTCTGTAGAAAAGTAAATGCTATCTGTGTATGTATGTTGTTATTGACAATGGTAAGTGGCCTTAGAACTATAAATGTTGAGAATGGAAGGATCCTCAAAAAGTCCATCCACGCAACCATTATTTGAATTTTCTCTATGACACTATTGCCAAATATTCATTCACTTATGCTTGAAAAACTCCAGTTGAAAGAGAGCTCAGTACTTCTTGAGACAATCCCGTTCATCTATATAAAGTTCTTACATTTGGCTAAAATCTGCTTCCCTGTACAGACTGATTTCTCTTTTAAAATAGTGCTCGAAGTTAACAAAGAAACTCCCAGTTTTGTGGTCTGACATATATGGAATTGAATGGAATCAACATCTTTTCCATATACTTTTGCTTTCAGGGTCTGGCCTTGTCTCAAGAACAAATGCAGTGAAGATGAAAATGCTACTCAGCAGGAAAAAAAGGCTGGATTCATAAATAACATTCTTGCCAGCTAAAAATATGAAAGAAGCAGTAATTTCTAGAGCAACAGTCAAAACTTAACTCCACTTTGAAGTGCTCTGTGGAACCTGAGGGTTCTGCTGCACTGTGTCATACATGAAAAGACACAAGGCTGTTGGAGCCTGATTATCTCCTGCTTTCCCACCATCTGCCCCTTTGGAAGTCAGGATCCTGATACATGGTTGGAGGATAGGTCTTTTTGAGTGCCGTATTTTCAGATACCAGTTATAACTCTTTGGGTCCAAGGTTTGGTGGTACTTATTTCAGGAATCAGTAAAGCTGATATAGACTGAGGTACTCCAAAGTCCTAAGGGCACACAAATGAAAGCTAAAATGCTAGAATGGTTATCCCTTACCACTATGAGCAGTCTCTGCTCACTTCATCCATGTGGACCCTTGTTATGTCTCTACCCTGTCTCCAGAGTGTCCATTTCAACCTCCAGGATTCTGAGGCTTCCTAAGTATTAGAATGAAGAAATGTCTCTACTTTACAGGTTTTGTGGCATGTAGGGTCTCTGCAGTTTCTGCCTCTAATTAAACCTTGCTCCTGTACTCAAACTAGGTGCCCTCTTGGGTCTTCGAGCATGATCCCTTCAGCAGCAGTTTCTTCTGCTTTCTCATTTTTCCATTCAGTAAATAAATATTATCATTGCTCTCCTCCTTCCCCCCACTGTTACGCCTTCATATGTTGGCTTTTCTTCACCTTTCCTCTTTCTACACATGTTCATAGCTCTGTCTTTGCAGTTCAGTGTTCATTTGAAACTTTGCTACTCTGTCTGCCCCTCTCTTCTCCCCTTAACCTTTCTTTTCCCCCAGCTCTAGTGTGAGACCCAAGTAAATTAGCTTCTCACCCTTGCCCCCCAGTAAAAAAAATCCTATACTCCTCTACCAGTGTCTGTTCTTGGATTTGCAGCAGCAGCAGCCATCTCCAGTAACCATCAGGCTGTCAGCTTTGTGGCTTCCTACTACCTCCCCACTCCCCCATCACTCACCAGAGGGAAAAGAGAGCCAGAGCAAGAGCTTGAAATATATCATGCAATAGTGTATCATGAATTTGTTGTGAATCACAGCAGTGAAGCAGGTTTATTTATTTCTGGGACCTTAAATCAATACAGAGTAGGTCTCTTAGTTCTGAAGCTGGGATGGAGTGTGAAAAAATGAGCCCATTGTACTCTTAAAACTTTGGGGAAGGAAGATGACAGCTATATAATTCCATTTACCAGGCACTAGGGGCTTTAATGTGAAGGTGACAGGGAGCTCTTTGTGCATTTAGAGCACCATATCTTCTAAATAAAAGATCTGTAGACTTGATAGTGGAGCATAGCTCCGAGTTTAATAATCTCCAAGCATTAGACCGAGCCACTATGTTCCCAAGTCAGAGGTACCCCCAAACACTCATAAATTAAAAGTGCAAGAACTGCACATGTTGGTAGATTAGAAATGCAAGGACTCAGGTCTTTTTCTAGGAGAAAGACAGACCTGAGCCCTGGCTGTGTACAGGTGCTGTGTGAATATGATAAAGACTCGGGAAACTAGATTGTTTAGAAACCTGACTCGTGGCTGTTCATCATTGTTGGGAATGTCCCCTGTGCATGGATCCAAATCTAGCTATGCCCCCTCTTCATTCAGAGTGGCTGTCATCACACAGTCTAATCAGCTAATGTACACAGTCAGGAGTGTTGAATTATGAAAGGAGAAGCTTTAAGAGCTGTTTAGATTGAACTACAGATTACCATGCCTGGGCTTCAAGTTTTTTAGGTCGATTCTTGACTGGTTCCTAATTTTAATAATGTCTCAGTGTTTGGAATTTAAGCCCTTTAAAACAGTATGCACATGGGAGAAATTTGAAATCAGTGTTATTAAGGAGAGAGAACCCACCCAAATATAACCAACAGCATAATATGCAAATGTGAGAAGTCAAGACCATTGGAACATATAATCAACTTTTGAGTATCTTCATTTTCTATATGACCCGTTGGTAAAATATGCCTTTTCTCAACAGATAAAACAGGTTTATGCAGCTCAGTAGAGCAACCCTAATATAATATGACTTTATACTATATAGAGTTATTAGTTTAATTGCAGCCCAGGTAAAGAATTTTGAAAGAAAAAGCTCAGTGTCTACACTGGGGGAAACAGGAAAGATAGGAATGATCACTTTTCTTAAGAAACTGACCACATATTATGTAACATTAATATGAAAAACTTCTTTTGCTTGTGCTAGTTCAACCTGCTGAAAATTTAAATCAAAGCTGAGTTTTTATAGAGCACCAAGAATTGTGGTAGTTCACATGCATTTATTCCATACCTGTTGTGTGTAAAGCTCTGTTCTCATACTGTGGGGATACAAAGATGATTCCTGTTTTTATGGAGTTTAAATTTTAGGCTAAAAGACAATAATAGGCTTTTCATGCATTTTAAAGGAAAAAAAAAAATTCAAATTGCTGCCCAGCAGGTGCAAATGAGAAAACACAAGCGAAAAGGCTGCCAAGATGAGGAGTCAGTACTAAATCCCAAGAAGCCAGGCTCCTGTCTGAACTCTGGTGCCTCACGTCTGTTGGACACGGGCAGTCAGTCATGCAGCCATCTGCTTTTCTGTACCAATCTCATGCCTGGTATTCTATCCCGAAGCAGCAGTGGGAGATGACTGAAGAACAGGGTTCTTTTTTTTTTTATTTTTAATTTCCATCTTTGGAAAACATATTTAATGAAGGACTAATATTCAGCATATATAAAGAATTCTTACAAGTCAGTAACAAGGAAACAACCCAGTTTAAAAAAAAAAAAAAAAAGACGTATCACAAGAGAAGATGGTAAATAAGCACATGAAATAATGCTCAGCATCATCCATCATTAAACCATTAAAAAAAAAACAAACCCAAACCCACTGCCGTCAATGTCAATTCTGATGCATAGGGACCCTGTAGGACAGAGGACAGAATAGAACTGCCCCATAGGGTTTCCAAGGCTGTAATCTTTACGGAAGACTGCCACATCTTTCTCCCATGGAGCGACTGGTGCTTTAACCACTGTGCCACCAGGGCGGCTCTCATCATCTGTCATTAGGGAGATGCAAATTAAAACCACAGTTAAAAAAAACCAAACCAGTTGCTGTCAAGTCACCTCTGGCTCATGGTGACCCATGTATGTTAGAGTAGAACTGTGTGCCATAGGGTTTTCAATGGCTGGTTTTTTGGAAGTAGATCACTAGGCCTTTCTTCCCAGGTGCCTCTGGGTGGACTTGAACCTGTAACCTTTCAGTTAGCATCGTTAACCATTTGCACCACCCAGGGACTCCAAAACCACAATTAAAACGAAAAAATACCAAACCCTTTGCCTTCGAGTCGATTCTGACTCATAGCAACCCCAAAGGACAGAGTAGAACTGCCTCATAGGGTTTCCATGGAGTGCCTGGTGGATTTGAACTTCCTGCCTTTTGGTTAGCAGCCGTAGCTCTTAACCACTACGCTACCAGGGTTTCCAAACCACAATTAGATGCCACTATAGTTTTTTAAAAAAATTATTTAATTATTTTAAACAGATAATACCAGGTGTTGGTGAGGATACAGAACAACTGGAATTCTCATACATTGCTGGTGGGAATACAAAATTGCACAGCCACATTGAAAAAGTTTGGCAGGTTTTTTTTTCTTTTTTTTTTAAGTTATTTATACATTAACCATACAACCTAGCAACTCCACTCCTAAGTATTTACCCAAGAGAAATGAAAATATTTATCCACATAAAAACCTGTACATAAATGTTTATAGTAGCTTTGTTCGTAATCACCAAAAACTGGAAACACCCAAATCCTCACCAACAGGCAAGCAGATGAACAAATTGCAGTACTTCTATAAGATGGAATACTACTCAGCAATAAAAAGGAACTACTGATGCCTGCAACAGCATGAGTGAATCTCAGATGCATTATGCTAACTGAAAGAAACTAGACCCAGAGGCTACATACTGTATGATTCTATTTATGTGACATTCTAGAAAAAGTAAAGCTATCAGGACAGAAAGTAGATCAGTAGTTGCGAGGGGTGGGAAGAGGGGTGATTTTTAAAGGGGCATGGAGTAACTTTTTGAGGTGGTGAAAATATTCTGTGTCTCGATTGTAGTGGTTATATGACTATATGCATTTGTCAAAATTCATAAAATTGTGTGCCTGAAAATGGAGAATTTTACTGTATGTAATTTATACTTCAATAAACCTGACTTTAAAAAATTTCCATATTTGGAAGTAATTTATTGTCAGTACTCACAAGTCCCTAGCAAAATGAGCAGTTAATGAATCCTTGCAATGAGTAATTTTTTTTTTAAGCAGTCAGCTTTCTTTCCAGAAGCCTATGCTTTTTCTCGTACATTTGACAAGTAAACTATCATGTGGCCCTCTTCTACTCCTTTTACATTAAAAATGAGTCTCTGTTCTTCACCCACTTGACTTTCAAATACTTATCATCATCCTGCTGTCTAACCCATTCCTCTGTGTTCTCGGTGAGCCCTACACCTCAGTAAGCAGAAGTCTTCCAGTGTTGCTTCAGGCCTGTATCTCAGTCTCTTTGTTGCTAAATTTATTGTCTCGCACTGATAGCACAGTCCCTTTCCCCTAGTTCATCCTTCAACAAACATGATCACTTCATAGTTTGCTGTTTATAGAGATTTTTGGTCTTGCAGTGGATGGTCTTGAATCCATCTGCGGCTCAAATCAGAGGCTTTTTCCCCCTCTGCCTGCAGTCTGTCCCTGAGCATTTTCTCTAACCCCCAACCCTACTTTACCCTCTGCCAACCAGCACACCAGTTTGCCAGGACAGTAGTGGCAATATGTACTTGGGCAAAGGAAGTTGTAACTGTGGCTGTGTGTTAAGAGACTGTATTTTGGAAACCCCAAATATTCTTCATCACATAGGCATGGGTCCTGTCTCCCTAGAGATTTAATTCCATTCACCCTTGGATATATTCCTGGAGAAACATTTACACAGTAATATGTGCTGCACCACTTAAAATTGTTAATTGGAGATTGAATTACTTGTCAGCTTTTAAAAATGTAGTCCTCTCAGGTCAGGAAGGAGGGTGTTGGCAGCACCAAGTAGATGAGCTATTGCATTTTTTTTCTCCTTCCTCTCTTCTCTCCTCCTCCCTTTTCCTCTGTCTCAACCTTCCTCCTTTCTTTTGTCCGTATTTTACCACTTTTTCCCTTCTCCAACTTATTCTTTCTAATAGCTATCTCTCTGCCTTAGCCATGCCCTTATCAATAACCTGGCAGATCCCAGAGTGACTTTAATATCTAGAATCATAGATGAAGTCCAGTGATGACAATTGCTCAGTAAATTTACAAAACCCCTCCTCAGATCCTCTTGAGAATGGAAGTATCCTAATGAGGAGGACTGCAGAGAGGACTTAGCTTTGTGTAGCCTGATTCTTAGATGCAGGAGGAATTTTATACTCCCTGCTTCTTTAAATAGAAGATGCCCTGACCCACCAAAGATTGTTTAAAGGGGGAAAGATTGGATTAGGTGTGGGGGGATAAGCCGTGGTCGATGTCATTTTTTTATTCCATCCATATGCATTATTATTTTTCACATCTTTAGCACATGATTGCAAATTTTGGCCCATAAGTCTGAGTTTCCAGCATAATGCTTATATCAGGACAAAAGCAATTTTTTAAAAATTGAGCTAAGTTGCATCTATGAAACTTGGAAATCTCAATGCCTGTGCTGACAAATAGCCTGACAAGTAAATACTACATTTATTCAGTATTACATAGTGATTTCGTTTGCACAAAACCTCACAATGCTCTGCCCCTTCAGTCAAACGTCTGGACCAGTGGGGAAAGGAAGAACGTGTTTATCTTGATCTCCAAAAAGGGATTTAAGGGAGAGAGCAGGCGGTATATTAGACTGTTCTCATTGCCTGTCAGCTGTGGTAAACCTGAGCTGTCTGCAGTGTCTCTAGATAAGCAGCAATAGCAGCAGAGGCCTTAGCATGTAAGACTGCTTTCATTTGTACTTCTTATGTATCTCAAAATTCTAAAGGCTGTGCAGCATCTTTGGTGGAACCTTTAACAATTGTGTCTCTGTTAATCATTGGCTTTTATGTGGTGCCCCTTAATTCTCAGGCCTGCCAGCTACAATGAATGAAGTTCTGGATGAGGCTTAAGTTTATATTAAGAGTGGAGGAAGATCCTCTTTCCTCTCAGATTCAGCCTTTATTCCTTTCTGGTGTGGGCACTGTGTAGGAGACCCTGAGATGGTGTCCGTTCCTATATTTCATAGTGCTGCTTTTCCACCAAAGCTTGGAGGACAGCAAAGAGGGGCCTCAGCAGAATCATCTCTGTTTGAATGGCTCCCATGTTTAGATGGTTATTGATGCTTGTTGGGCAGATACTTGCAAGTTTATATCATGCAGTAGAAACTGCAAGAGGAATAATTTGGGTAGTGGAACATGGCAAACAGTTTGACTAGTAAAGAAATGCTTATGTCAAAGTTCAAAATATGATGTTGATGAGGGTTGTTTACCCCAAATTTTTCTGAAGAAGGTTGGTAGGACTGAACAGTGGTTCTGTGTGTGTACCCTCTTTTCTTTGCCTTCCTAGATGCTGATCAGGATTTGTGTAACTGTTCCAGCGTGCTCGTTTCAGAGTTAGGCAGAATGGATTTTGTCCTCGCCTAGATTCTGCTTCCTTGGTTGGAGCTTTTGTTGTGAAGTATTCTAAAATCATTAAAACCACTTGAGTCAGCAACGACCCCTATAAATCAGGAGCTATTGTGTGCGCCCTCATTCTACTGGTGCGTGCTCCAAACGTAGTCATTTAAGATGAACTGGAGAGTACTGGCTTTCTCTTCACTGACTGTTAAGTAGCTATGATTGTTAGCATTTGTTTGTGGTCAGTGGAGCTGGTTTCATTTCTGTAAAGCTGTTCAGAGACAGCTATTTGGATTACTTTGAGGGTCTCTCCTATAATTTTTCTCTTTACTTCCCAAATCAAATGAATCTTCTCACATGACAAAGACTTTTTTAGTCTAGAAATCATGTTCTTGGTTGTGTTAAGCCCCAGTTAGGTTTTTATTTGAACCTAGAGAAGAAATGTAGAAATCCTGCTGCCTTTTCAGAACAATGCCAAAGCATCAGAGCCCAAGTTTCAGCTAGCAACGGGGAAGATGTGCTAAGTTGAACTCTTGCTCCTTCAAAGCCTGTCTCCCATTAGTTTGTAAAAATATGGGGTGGACTGGGCAAATGGCAGAGCACTTGGAGGTAGCCTGGTTCTGGATGCTGTCTTTTCTCTTTGAAATGAGGAGGAGAGACTTCTGAGGAAGGTGTATTTGAACAGCTGAGCAGCTCTTGGTCTGCCCGGGTCCCTTACTTTTCCTGAGATTGGTCCTTCATCAGTCCATTACTAATTTTGGAGATGTGTAAGATCCTAAATGGTTGGATATTATCAAGTACTAGAGACAGTATTTCATAGGAAAGAAAATAGTGTTTCTGAGTAGAAAATGGCCCCAGCTCTCTCTTCTCGGCAGCAGGGAGTACTTGGCTCCTGACTTAGATTGTGAATATTAGATATTCAGGGTCAGTGCAGTGTCTCCTTTTTATTCCATTTCCCCCTTTCCAATTTTATTTTAATAATTAAAAATACTGCTGATCACACTGAATGACTTCTAGTAGAGAGGCAGCTGTCCCAGAAGGACCAGTTGTGGGCCATCGGGTTTATGACGTCCATAAAACCAGAGCCAGATCAGAGCATGGCCTCCCTGAGTGACAGGGTTTCTGCCTCCACCAGGGTCTCCCATCAACTGACTGCTTTGGATATTTGTTTTGCTTTTGTTTTTCATTCTGTTTTGTTTCATGATGCATGTGTGAGTGTGCATGTGTGCACACATTTAAAGATATAAATGAAACAGGTATGTAATGCCCTCTGCCTGTTAGAAAGACTAAAGCCATAAAAATAACAAACGGCGTGTATTTGCTAGAATGTCAAAGTTATGAGTTTATTTTGTAATGATGTGCTCCTGCCTTCATGAGGTAAACTGGCCGTGGCGGAGGTGTTATTAGTAATATGGACTCAGTGGAGCAGAAAGCCAAGTGACCGAGAGATCAGTGTATCAGTCAGGGAGAGGGCAAATGGAAAGAGACAGCAGGAGAATGAGAAAAGAGCTGCAGTGCCTGGGCTGAGATTAAAGACAGACTGAGAGGTGGGTGGGAGCCCAGTGGTCAGATACGGCCGTCTCCCCTGTTCCCAGGGTTCCTTCAAAGGGGCTGCCAGCATGTTGCTCAGCTTGGGGCTGCCTGTAAAGGCTTGTTCCCTGCACTTCTTTATCAAGGAAAGCAGTCATCTGAGAGCAGTTTTGCTTTCCATATTCATTTCAGAAAAGTCTCTTCATCCTTCCTAGCTAAAGTTAAATGGAACCAAGAACAGTTGGGTCACACTGGGGTTATCACTTTGGTCCCCAACTTTCTCAGCCTTTGAATGTAGGGGCTGACCCAGCATGCAGGGGAGCCTCCCAAGGCTCCTAACAAAGAGGGGCAAAATGGTAGTATACAGGTAGAACTTACTTGTCTTTAATTTATTAGGTTCTCCTCAGAGACTGGAAATGAGTAAAAGTTAGCAAGAGAAAGAAATTTCATGTTGCTGATTTTTTTTAAAGGAGGAAGGGAGAGGGAAAAGAAGAGGTAAAATACAGTAAATTCTCTGCAACTGTTCAGAGTTCTCCAGGGCTACCCTAGATGACTGGCAATTACTACACACTCAGCAGTTTGCAATAGTCAGTGATCAGGCTGCCCAGCTTCCATCTGCTAGATCAGAAAACCTCCCTCCCTGAAAGAAATTATTAACCAACCTTCAAGGGAAAAAGAAACCCTACAATTTCCAAGTCCAAGAATATTATTTCTTTTTTCTTCTTTAGAGAAAACTTTGTAAAATTGCAGGTGCCTTTTGACCTTACAAGGGTTAAACTCCTCCAGGGATACACAGGGGATTGAGTCCCTGGATTCCCTCAAGGCTTGAGAGGGAAGAAGGGAAGGGAAGCAGGCTTGGGTATAAGTCACAGCCATGCACCCAGCACACAAAGAAGACTTCAGACTCGGAGGTTCATGTATGTATCATGAGTTGCTTCAGGGTTTTGCCAGCCTTAGGGCCTGTATGTGGAGACCAGCTTCTAAAATCAGATTTAAGGGGAAAAATATCCTTAAAAAAAAATGAAGAGCCCAAACCCCACAGGATTTTTTTAACTGAGATGCGTCACTAAAGATTGTTAAAAGACAATTTCCTTCGGTGTGTGTGCACAGCAGCTCTGCCAGGCCTGCAGATGGAAAGGCAGCCTATGTCTCAGGGCCCTGACCTACCCACCACTGCCGTTTCAGCTCAGAGGTGAAGTATGCCAGGGGTGCTTGTGGCAGCTGGTAGAGAGGCACGTTTTTTAAATTGCAGTTGTAGATGCGATTGTTAAAACCCGTCTTTGTTTTCTTTTTAGGATAAAGGTCCAGATAGTTTCTCAAAACAATCCACAGAGGCTGGAATCTCTGTCTTGTGGAGAAAAGAACCCATGTTAGTGTGAATTAGGAAATAGGCTTTGTAGAGACATATGTCCTTTCTCTTGCTGATTTTTCCAGGTCCTCGGGCGGGAAGTATACACGTCCAATAACCAGCTTGGGGGCATCCAGATCATGCACAACAATGGGGTGACCCACAGCACCGTGTGTGATGACTTTGAAGGGGTCTTCACTGTCCTGCATTGGCTGTCTTACATGCCTAAGGTGAGCATTTTCTGTCTGGCACTGACGGAGCCCACAGAACTGGTCATTTCCCACCACAGCTCACTGCCTCCGTGTTTGAGTTCTTGTCTTTATGGTGGAGGATTTTTTTTTTTAAATGAACTATTTCTCTGAAAGCTGTGGATTTCTCTTTTTCTTAAGACCATCTTTTGCCTTCTGTCTCTAAAATGCCTTTAGATTTCATCGATTAGGCCCTTTCTGATGTTTTCTAGCCAGGTAAGCCTTTGAGGCCTATCTGGGCTCAGATCCCAGCCTAGTAAGGTTTTTTCCCCATTATGGGTTTTCTCTTTTGTAATAGCCATGCATCCCCCCAAGGAGCTTCCCAGAAAACATGAGCATACTGAAACCAGGAGTCAAAATGTACCACTTTGTGCCAGGCTCCTGAGTGAGACTTGAGACCTGTACGTGCTCCTCAGGGCTTGGCAAACAATTGGGACTGTTGGGTATAATTCCACCTGTGGGCCCTGCCCTCTTTGTCGGGAACAGAACTGTTGTTGCTGAGTTGTAGTATAAGACTGCTGTTCACTGATCACTGTGCTCTTTCCCTCCTGATCTCCTTTTAGAGCATGTACAGTTCAGTTCCCCTCCTGAACTCCAAGGATCCTATAGATAGAATCATCGAGTTTGTTCCCACAAAGGCCCCGTACGATCCCCGATGGATGCTTGCAGGCCGTCCTCACCCAAGTATGTATATGTTTGAGGTGCCCGTGGTACCCTGGCCCTCAAGCTTTTAGGCTTGTCTATCACTATCCAGTTCCTATGCAACAGCATGTGACAAAGAAAACAGAATTACTAAGTACCTAGAGATGAGAAAAATCTGAAAAACGACTCTGTGAACAAAAAGGTGGGAAATCCATCCTGAGCAAATGAAAAATAAATGATATGAGATTTACGAATAAGCCACTGAGTCATAAGCAGTGCAGTCACTTACAGATGTCTTCTGTTTATTCTGTTATTAAAGCACTTATCACGTAATGGGTTCAAAGCTTTAAAACCATTCAGTGTAAACCATAAAATCATAGAATTATAGGACCAGAGTCTTTGACCATATAGTTCCTATAAGTAAATAGAGATTAATCAGGTTATTTTTAGAAAAGGTCTTTGAGATCCTTAAATGTGGAGTATGACTAAACCATCTCAAGAAGCTACTCTGTGTACCCACCTGCGTGTGTCCTTGTTTTCTGATGATACTGGTGTTTGTGTTAGTTATTAATGTAAGATTTTTCATGAAGAGATTTTCCAGAACCTTAAATTCTATAAATACATACAGAGAGAACAAACCCTCCTTCCAGGTTCATTTAATGTATTTTTCTGTCTTGGGGCTGATTTTACGTAACTTTAAAAAAGAAAAAAGTTACCTTCGTTAAGGCAAATGTACATTCTCACTTATCTGCCTATTTGGATGTCGTAACAAAACTTATGCAGAGGTTCTTTTGTGAAGCCTCAAATCCCCCTGCTGTGTTTTGCATCTGTTTTTTCAGTTTGTATAAGGAAGTATCTTTCGTTTTGTTTGCATGTTGGTTGCAACTATTTCAAGGGAAAGCTATATATAAAAGAAGAATGGAATGCAGAAGGTGTCGTTTCACCAAACTGAAGAGTCATTATGATTTTGTCAAAAGAGGAAGAGGTCTTCATAAGGAAGTCTTAATGAACTTTTGTGGGTACCCACTGTAAGCCTGATGGGACTATAAAGCACTTCCATATATCCGTATCTTACTTGACCTTCACTACCACTCAGAGTAAATAGATAACATTATTTTACAAGCTCAGAGAAGTTAAGTAATTTGTGCAAGGTCACGCAGCTATTACTTAGGATCTGGGGCTTAATCTGAAGCCTACTATAGATATTATAGAAAAATCACAAGAGAAGTGCTCATTTTAATTTGAATTTTTACCTATTATCATCAGTGCCTTTTGTTAATCATAATAAAACAATAGTTTTTCTTACATAGCCAAAAAAAATCACCATAGTAACCTGTCATGTTTACACCATGATTATGATAGGAACTATGAGTTTAAGATACCTGTCAGCCTTAAAATCCAGGACTTTGGAGAGTAAAGTGGGTCTCTTTACTTCTGTAATTCAGAACGAGATTCAGTGAGTGCTCTCCTGGGAAAGATGGGGAGCCGTCTTAGCTGACTTCTAAGTTCTGTGTCTGAAATGAATATGGCCTGCGCTTTGGGGACTGTAAAGGCCAGCTACAATAGCCATAGCCCACCAATGATGCCCCCCTCCCCCAAGCAACATATAAGGCAGGAAGGTTTTTAAAGGACAGATATTTCCATTTTGAAATGAATTCCAAAGTTCTAAATCATTGTTATTGAAGTAAGACTCATGAAGTGATCCAAGCATATAAATTTCCAGTATTTTGATGGACTTAGAGGTTTGGTGTAGCACTTCTTTCAGGGGTTGGACAGATCTGTGTAGTTGGGCATTATCCTGGACATTATTAATGAGATCCACAAAATAAAATGAAATTTGTGATAAACTTAAGTTTTCTGTTTTTTGGATAATATTTTTTCATTGACTGTCTGGTAATTCATCCTGCTGTCTGTGTGCAGCTAACACTTGCTCCCAAATCGAGTGACTTCAGATTTTAATTTAGTGGAAGCGTTAAGGAAAGCAGATGATTCCCTGTGATAAGTTAAAGCAGATATCTTCTAGGTGAAAAGTTAAAGTCATTTATTAGAGGAGATAGTGCTGTGATATTCTTCAAACTGACGCCCAACACGAGACCAGAATCTAAACGATCGGCTTTGGGCTCACGATAGAGAGATAATTTTGAAATGGATGATCACATTTTACACTGGGGCCATAGAGGCAAGGAATGTAGAACACAGTAATTACAAGTTTAGTCTTGATAAAACACTCTTCATCCCGTTTAAGTCAGCAGAGGTTAGCTTGCTCGGATCTCCACTTTTAATTGGTTTTGGACTTGGGTTTTTAAGGGGCGGAGGGCCGTGTTCAAATTAGAAGAATCATTGAGAAACCTGAGCTGAGCGGGCAAGCTAGGAAACAGTTATTTGCAGAAGCTTTTATGGGGCCTTGGTCAAACACGGATACCTGTGGAACAAAAGTTTTTTCTTAGACTAAGATGTTGAAAGTTTTGTGTCTTAGTGAAGGAAATTCTATGTTAATGCTATTAAGTGTGTGCATCTTAACCATTTTATTTTTTACTGTCTGTCAAGAATATGTAGGCATGGTCTTACAGAAAAATTCTTCTTTGTCAGCTGTAAATAAAGTAGATATATCCTGTTGCTTTCCAGCAGAGAAGCTGGCTCCCTTTCTTTTCCCTAAATTTGGGTCTTCATCTGATCATTAATACTTACTGTTTGGCTATCTTCATCTTTCCATTAAAAGAAAATCAGTGGAATCAAACAGAAAATTGTAAGCTAAGTTTTAAAATAGAAATAGGCATTTTGAAAACGTCTTTAATGACTTGGCTGCCTTTTGACAAATGTTTGCAGTATCTTGGAAAAAAACACGTTATTTATTTAAAAGCATGCAAACTCCCTCTGGTAGCTGAACGCTGTTTAACAATAAATGATGCTTTTGCTGATAAATGATTCTTTTTATGCAGACTAGCAAATGAAATAGGAGATGATGTCTGAAGGCAGACAAACATTCAGCTGCCTAATGCTTCCATCTATTATAACATGGTTAAAAAAACAACAACAAAACCCCCAAAGTAACCCCCCAAATCCAACCTTAAGTTTGTCAGTTCCGGTGCATTTTCGGCAGATCAACTGTCTTTATCCTTTCTTTGTTTTCTTTCTTTTCCTTCTGTAGCCCAGAAAGGCCAGTGGTTGAGTGGATTTTTTGACTATGGATCTTTCTCAGAGATTATGCAACCCTGGGCACAGACTGTAGTGGTTGGCAGAGCCAGGTAAGACCTCTTTTGTTTTGGACGTTCCTTTTCTTCCCAACTAAAAATAAGAAAGGCAGGGGCCATTGCTAAATAGATTCTTATCAGTAATACTCTCTTAATCTAAACTTTCTAATACTATTCGATTATAGCCAGTCCCAGTTACACTGGGGCACTGGTTCCCAGTAGTCATTTAGTGACATGTTTATTTTGAAGGCTGATTTTGACACTTCCTTCTTGTAATGCAAAAGAAAAGCTCTTTGGGAGCTGTAAAGTCCAACTACAGTAGCCACAGGCCACCAATGACTGCCCCTCTCGCAAAGAGCATTTTTTTTGAGGAGTAGGTGACAAGTGAATCACAGTCTCATCTGCTTCTCTTTGTAACCTGAAAGAAGTCCCTTCATGGCATCGAGATTATTTAAGTGACACAGCAAATGCACTATATTTTCTTATAATCAGATTTGAATTGCCCTTCTCCCCCAACCC
>NW_004443990.1:705385-786796 GCF_000243295.1 Trichechus manatus latirostris
CCGCCCAAAAAAAAGTTTTTACCTGAAAAAAGAGTGAGTAAAATAAGCTGGAATAGGTTGCTGGGATACCCATATTTTTCAAGTGGGAAATTGAAGTTTCTATTACATTTTAATACCCACTCTAAGAAGTGCTTCACTCAACAGCAAGCTCTGCACGAAATAATCTGTAGCGCTTGCTATAACGAGCACCTGCCAAGGCTGATCTTAATCTAGTTCTGCACTGCAGAGACATGCTGCCCCAGGGAGCTGCATCTGGAGCTCACCTTCCTCTCGGGGGCAGTCAGTTTTCCTCATCTTGGTGAAAAGTGGCACCTGCTCAGGATTCTCAAACATGCCACACTGGGTTGAGATTTAGATTCTAGCCTTGGAAATAATTCTAGGCTTTGTGGTTCCCTCAGAACAGCAGGTCAGCACGCTTCATGCTGCCAGTGACAAGGAGCCATCAGATGGCAAATCCCACAGACAGGAGCTTCCACTGTGACTCTGAATAGGAGTCAGGCCTGGATTCAGCTTAGACGGAAGCTCACGGGGACCAGCTACCTGATTTCTTTCAGGTCTGAGGTCTTCTGCCTCACCACAGGCTTCTGGGTCCCAATGAGGGCCACTTTTTGTGCCTCTGGGGAGGTCAGGGTGGGGGCACACTACAGAGAAGGCCCTCCTAACCAATTAATCAGTTTTGTTATAAAGGATCCTTACATTACACTAATACCAACTTTTTTGAGAATTTGTCTCTTATCTATTCTATTTCAGTTTTCCTGTCTATAAAAACATGACAGATTTTAAGCCTCAGAAAGCCAAACCTTTGTTAAGGTCTTTAAGATCCTCCCATGGGAAACGAGAGAATAATGCTTTCCACTTCTGATTGGAAGAATAAGGATTACAATATTCTGCGACCAAGATCAGTCAAGCTTGGCTTTGGCTAGCTCTGCCATTGTTTATAATGACACTCAACTATGACTTCTTCCTTTCTTTCCATCTTATGAGTTCTGGGCTTCTTACTCCAAACACATACACATGCTCACAAGTATATAAAACACAAATGGAGCTAGCTTCTTTCAAAAGCAGTGGCATTTTGAAAAATAAATATAAATGTATTCTTCTGGGATTGTTACTGTAAGTGCTGCCAAAACTCATCTTTGGTATGTATGTTTGGGATATGTGTGCTATTGGCTGTAAATTGTCTTTTATTATTCTGTAGCACCTTGTCCAGGGACACACTATAAAACAAGATGTAGCATCTTCATGTGCTAGCCTGATAAAATTTATATGAAGTATAATAGAAAACAGAAGTTGTTCTGAGCTGTTTTCAAGTTCAATAAATAACTGTAATACTCGGATAAAGATGTTCTTTATTAGGTCACATGGGCCCTAATATATAAGTTATAAGTTACCGATTTAGGGTTGCTTTTGCAATTACAAGTTTCCAGTTGGATTGTTAATCATTGTGAACAGAAATATTTCTAAACCCTCCTGTGTACCTCCTGCTCGTTGTCTGGTTGTCTAGAGGGCTTTTGATTCTGATTCAGTGCAGGCAAGTGACATGGGGGTGGGTGTTCCCCACTCAGGCCCCCATCAGGTCTCTTGTGATGACAAGAATCCATTTCCAGTAGCAAATGTAACAACCAAAGACCATCCTTCATGGAAAGTTTGTTATGGAGATGCTGTGCAGAATGAGAGACTGTAACACATCCCAGTCCTAACCCCAAGGAATGAGGCTGAGTAAGTTAAGATTGAATCACATTTTTCAAGAGTAAGAGCTCTCCCTATACCTTGCAGCTTGCTTTCTCTCTTGCTTGCTTGCTTATGCACTTCCTCCTTCTCTATACTTCACTCACATCTTATCTGGTACCACATTATTAGTACTCCATAGAAAACCACATCTCTATTCCAGCAAGGCCAAGACTCATTAAAACAGTTACTGAATGTCTCCAAGTTCTACTACCCTTTCAGACCATTTCTCTCCTCCAGCAAAGAGACACTCTAGAGTGAACTGAGAAATTTCCTTTGGCAGCCAAAGAAATCTGTGTAGGTGCTAGGCTGTTGAGTTTAAATGATAATCCCGTGGTGGAGCATTTCAGAATGGAATTGATTCTGCGAGTGGTTTCACATCATATTTACAGAGTACCAAATCCTCCCTCTCTCCCTCCTTATCTGTCTCTTCTAGATTTTTACTAGGAAATTTTTGAGAACCAGGTTGGAAGGGTGTCATGGAATCAAGATGATCTACAGGCTTTGAAATCCTGAACAGTTTTTTAAATTAATGTAGCCTTAAGATTAAATATATACTTATGATATTGATCACCTATTTCACCAAGATTAAGTACTACTGGAAAATTTTCCCTGTCCCATTGTTCCTTTCTAATGAAAAGGAAAGTTAAGGGCTAGTTTAACCACCTCCCTACCCTTGACACATATTTTTCATCATCCTCATAACACACTACATACTCCCCCATCCACAGTGCTACAGCCTGCTATAGTTCACTGACATCTTATCTGGAACCATATTGTTAGTGCTGCATAGAAAACCACATCTCTATACCAGCAAGGCCAAGACTCATTAAAACAGTTACTGAACTTCTCTAAACTCAACACTCACAAACTGCTAGGTGTTGAGTTTAAATGATAATCCTGTGGTGGAGCATTTCAGAAAAGGATTGGTTCTTCGAGTGGTTTCCCACCATGTTTACATAAAGTCCGAAATCCATAGAATCCCACATTTAACCCCTAGAAAAGTCAGATTCCTCTTGCTTTCTGTATTTTTTTCCAGTTTCTTTTCAATGTTTTGATGAAGAATTGGAAAATAAATGATTAGCTGTAGTATTGACACACATTGGGTTCTTATGTGTCTCATTTTTTTATCAGGCTAGGAGGAATACCTGTGGGAGTAGTTGCTGTTGAAACCCGAACAGTTGAGCTAAGTATCCCAGCTGATCCTGCAAACCTGGATTCTGAAGCCAAGGTAGGTTACCTCAAGTATACTGTGTGCCTGTGCTTGGTTGGAGCTGTGTTTCCCTTCTGCAGAGCCTGGGGGATATATGGGGAGCATTGCAAGTCAACAGTTTTAGAGGGAAGGGCAGTCAGCATCCGAATGATTTCAGACCATCATGTGCTCACTTTTAGGATGACACACATGAGGTCGCCATGAGTTGGAATCGACTCAGTGGCAACTTTTTTATTTTAAAGATGGATTGCAATCTAAATCTTGGCCGTAAAAAAACCTTTACAGTGGCCTGGTAGATGCTAGACAACAGTCTACTCCTGTTGGGGGTAGTTTTAGAGAAAGACAGCTGAGGCGGTGCCGAGGGTTTTTTGGACCCAGAGTTTGGAAGCACCCGCTTAGAAGAGCTACAAGTAGAATTAATGAAGTCTGTCCTAACTCCAAGTGCAAACCATAGTCCATCTTTTTTTAGAGGGTGGATTAGGTTTTCACATCCTGACAAAAGATCCAGAAAATGTAGCAGTGGGAGAGGGTTGGGGAGGAAGTTTTTCAGCAGTGTCACATCAAGTGTCTACTGATTAACTACAGTATTAAAAAAACTATACAAGGCACGAGGTGAGAAGACTTTGGAAAAAGAACACACTTGGAGACTATACATTTGGCTTGCTTTGAGGAGTAGTGTAATCGAGTCATTAAAAGTTACTTTTGGGAAGCCTAGAATGAGGATTTCTAGGACTGCATTCTTCCATCATAAGCAGTAAGGTTTCCCCTTTTTAACTAAAGAATGGTGGTGTAATCAGGACTTTAAAAAGAAATATTTGACAAGGTCAAAGATCAGGATCCTTTCTTTTTACTTCAAAGACGACCTTCATGAATAACGATTTTTGTTTGTTGGGTTTGGTTTTGAATTTTTAATCAGTAAAACCTTGTTCACCCTGGAGAGATTCCTCCTAAGACTATGTTGTTAATTGTCTTCCTCTGACTTTCTCCAATAGATAATCCAGCAGGCCGGCCAGGTTTGGTTCCCAGACTCTGCATTTAAGACTTATCAGGCTGTGAAAGACTTCAACCGTGAAGGGCTGCCTCTGATGGTCTTTGCCAACTGGAGAGGCTTCTCTGGTGGGATGAAAGGTGATTGACCAGCTCTGTGCTAGACAGGCCTTACTGACTTCAGGGCACTTTGTGGCAGAGGGCGAGGGAGGCACAGGGACTTAGACTTGGGCAGAGCCTATGGGTATCCTGACAACCCATCACCCTAGGCTTCTTAGAGATTATGCTCCCTCTGAGATGCCTTCTGAGTTGCAACTTGAATGGGAAAATTCAGTGTTTTACAGTTCCATACAAAATTTCAGAACAATCTGCTGTGTTACCTAGGTTGGCTGCTGTTGTAGATTTAGCTTTCATGGGTGGATGATAGACCTTTCTGATGGTGCTAGGAAAATGGGATTGTGCTTGTCTCTGTCTCTCTTTTCTGGGCATACTATTTGTTGATATTACTCTTTAACATTCTATAATGACCAAGATAGCTACTGAAATTAGCATTTACTGGGTAAAAAATGAACAAATTCTGCACCAGAGGCTGTTCTTAGTGGCAATTTGTGATATGTTTTATTATTATCCAACAACAGCCCTGGGCTTGTGGCTCCAGCATATTAGACCATTATTATAAAGGCTCTGCTCTGTGCTGTGGGAATTTCTTAGTGATTAGGCAGCCAGTACCACCATTTACTGAGAATCCTCCATACGCAGAGCCACTGTGGGCAGTACAGGGAGAGCCAAAGGAAACACACTACCTCTTACAGCAGTGAAGCTCTTTTTCCAATGACCAGATTTCATGGCCTTGCTGAGGCCAGAGACTACATCCCAAGAGAGTATTAGAGTATGCAGATGAGTGTAAACCTCGTTCATCTAGGAAGAACTCTTAATTCTGAAGTAGTAGCAAAACTCGTTCATCTAGGAAGAACTCTTAATTCTGAAGTAGTAGCATGGGTTATGGAATGGAATAGGGGCGGAGGGGGCGGGCAACGTTGATACTGCTGGAGTAGAAAGACTGATCAGAGAATGCTGAGGGCATATATAATGAACTCTCAATAGAGCATCCAGAAATAGCTTGGGGTGGAGCCTCTCTAGCCTCTGCAAGAAGAAAAGCCTGGGGAAGCTCCTCTTTTATAACTATGTGTGGAGAGATATTAGAGACTTATTCCACCAACTTTCCCTTACCTGAATAGGAAGAGCCCTGTGTAGCCAGGGCTCCCTGGCAAAATGTAGAAGACTAGTGTGGTTTTTTTTAGTTGAAAAGTTCCCTTTAGCCCATATTTGCTGGAGAACTACCACATTTTTCACTTTTCTTGGGAGAGACTTGGCCTATACGTGCAAATTAATGTTGGCATGTTTTTTTAGATTACCAAGGTGAATTATTTTTTGACCAAGATAATAAATCAATGAAAATACCAAGAGAAATTGAGAGTATAGGTTAAGCAAGGCAGTCCTACCCATACTTACTGAGTTCCTATGTTCAAGGAACTATGCTAGCCACTTCAGAAAAAACAAAAATAAATCAGCAACAGATACTGCCTCAAGGAGTTAAGGAAAATGCCTTGGGCAGAGTGATAAAGCCATAATATATAAAGTATAAAAAAATACTAGGGGGTTCAAAAGAGGATGACACGGTATAGAAGTCTGTGGACTGGTGAAACCCCTTCCATTCATATATATGAGGTTCATCTAGCATCAGATTGCACTTGATCCCAAATTCCCTAGCTGTACAATCCACATTAAGACGTGGGAAAGAATACAGTGATATTACTCTTTAGTTACCTCTCTGCTGGGGAGCCATTGACATTACTTAAGGAGTGAGTCAGCCTGTCTATTTTATCCTTACTGGAGTTCAGAGTTCAAAATTTCTGATGTGTAGCTTCTAGGAAAAGCTTTAATTCTGCTATGTATTTTGGCTCAGGCCCAGACTGGCTACTAGCCCTATAACAACAAGAACAACAATTAAGATTCGTTGAGCTCTTTTCACCACAAACTATGTTAGCCATTTTATATGTGTTATCTTACATAATCATTATAACAAGCACCTCTTAGGGGTAGGTTATAGTATTATTTGCATTTTACATAAATGAAGCTTAGATTAAGAAAATTTGCCCAGATCACTCAGCTAAGAAATGTCCGAGTTGCGACAGGAACCTAGATCTTTCTGACTTCCTGTAGTACAGTTGGCTGATTTTAGAGCCTATGTCTAGAATCAGGTCTACTAGAATATGCCCAACATAGAATATCTGGATTTCTTAGGAAGTTATTGTCTACCTGCCTCCCCCTCCGCTTTGGGATTGTCCTTGGTTATTGTGACAAGAAACTTCCAGAGCTCTGACATGAGTTATTGTCCTGATATAGACCAGGACCAGTTCTGTCTTCTGAATTTTGGTGCTGATGCATACTTAATACAAATAGGCTTTGGGAAGGATAGAGATCAGTATGAAAGTAGGAGGGGGAGGGCAGCTTTCATATTTACATACAGGTCAGGATGTTTCCTACATACTGTCTCATGTAAAAGAACCTAAGCTGAGAGCCTCTCATCATTCTCCACATCCCTTGGGGAGATGTTTGCAGTTTCGGTTTCAGTACTGGCTGGGGATTATGCAGGGAGGGAGAATAAACAATTATGCCATCCCTCAGTGCACACAAACACACAGCCAGGAGCCGACTGCACTGTGGGTAAAATGATTCCAAAATTGTGTGTAATGAGTAGGAAAAGATTAGAGACAGCTCTTGCTATGCTGAAAATTGACATTAGTCGAAGGGAGAGAAAAAAAAAACTCTTTACTAGTCGGCCTAGGAGGTCTAATTCGAGCAGTAAAAATATAAATAAATAAAAGCATGTCAAGATGGTATTGGTGCTTTTTTCCAATGAGCTCTATCTGGCCGGAAGGCTATTCAGCATAATGCAAAATTAAATTATAAAAACTGGCTGAATATTTAGATGGAAGAGCTATGTGGAAGCAGTTTATTTAGACGAACCGGCAATGACCCACAACAGGGAGACATCAAGCGTGAAATTTACTAGAAATTAGCACCAGGGTCCCAGCCTCAGCATGAATAGCTTGATAGGATGCAAATCCCAGTGATATTAAGCTGCCTCACTGCTGGTGCTACAGCGTCACTCCGTTGGCTTTTCATGTTATCCTTATTATTTTTTCCTGGGACAGTTATAAATAACAATAAAAAAAAAGACATTTACTGAAAACTTCAACTGGAATGAAAGTCTATTTTAAAATCTCTGATTACTTGGATGTTAAAATACAGTGTCAGCTATCCTTAATGGCCTCATAAGAGACATTGTGTGTACGCAGCTTGTGTATGCCTGATGTTTACCTTCAGCGTCTAGCAGATAATCTAGCCCAAGCCAATAAGATCTGTTCCAGTTTCAAGAGTGTGAGGCACCGTGGAAACACCCTGCTCTCTTGTTTGGTACACATGGCTGCCACGGTTTAACCATGTTGTGTAACAATGAAGGCTCCAGGCTGGCTTGGTGCCTGGGTGCTGAGAACATGCTGGAAAGGCTGTGCGTGATCCCCATTCATGCAGATGTGCTTTGCCCAGAATGCTGGAAGGCTCCAAGCTCCCACCTCTCTGGTGAAGAACCTGTCAGTATTTTCCGTTCCCGGTTGCATTTCTCGGGGCCTAAGAATTGACAGTCAGTATATACATAGCTTTAAAATTCCCTAGACTGATTTTTAGCTTAAACTCTTGGGGATCCCTTCTTCCATGCCACTCTTGGCTGTGTTTCTGCTCTCTGTCTTAAGTGTGAAATTATTTCAGACAAATGTGTGTCAGATTGTTGCCTAGTGCTCAACCTGCCTTTCAGAATGTGTAGTTTGGGGCAGCTGCAGTTCAGTATTAGCATGCTGTTCATAGAGTTTGTTTATATTTGAATAGCCTTTGCTGCTTTTTGGGTGTTTTGATGGCCAGACTGTGGGTCTGTTGGTGTTCCATGTTTGACAGAGACATTACTTTCAGTCCCAAGCTTGTCAACTTTAATGAAACTTGATGCCCATTTTCTACTCACAGTCTTGGGCCATGAAGATATTTATTTGGGATAAGATCCAGACCCTTCACAAAGCTGGAAGTGTTATTGGTCCAATTTTTGACATTTTGGACCATACAAAAAATGTAGAACTATTCAGTCATTTGTGCAAGGCTCTTTTCTGACTTTCATTTTACTCAGCCACTGTATTAGATACTGGAAAAAACACTACCTCAGCCTCGTTCTCTCTTTCCTAGCAATAAAGATGATGACTTAAGAACGAGGTAGTGAAATGTGGGCTTCGAAGCCAGAAAGATCTGGGTTTAAGTCCTATCTCTGCCACTTACTTATTTAACTCAGCCTCGATTTTCTCACCTGTAACTTAGATATAATAATATGATGATGTTTTGATGATTAAATTATGTGTGTATGTGTATATATAATCATGCTGCCTGGTACAGAATAAGCTAGCCATAATAATGATGATGAAAACGAAGAACCAAAGTCGATTTCACAAAAATAAAAAATGCACACAAACTCAAACAAACCCAGACTGTTTGTATATACTATGAAATTGTTTTTTTTTTTAATTAAAAAATTAGATACATTTTAAATAAAATTCCTCCCTTTTTTGGAGTTAGATCTGATAGATATACAGAGAGAGATTTTGATGTAGATACATCTTTGAAGAGGCTGGAAACTTTGTCTTCATTTACTTCTAATTTATTTTTTTCTTTTTCAGGTAAAGTGGCTTTTTGGTGCTGTTTTCTTTTATTTTCTTCTTTTACCTGCACCTTCCATTTCTCCTCTGTGCATGGTACCATTGAGGGCCACTCCTTTCTGTGCCTTGTTCTGAGACTGTACTCCTGGCAGCACTGAAAAATGTACTGCTAATTACACAATGATTTTATTATGTAGCACTAGTTGAAATATCCACTAAAGAATTAATTTACTTAAAATAATTTGAACTGAGCAATTATTTTCATAACCACAGAATTAGCGTAAAGGGCTTAAAGTCCTTTATTCCCTGCTCTTCATACAGCAGTTGTGTACTTAGCAATAAATTTTTTTTGGTCTTTGCTTTCTTCCCAAAGGAATACATGTCTTCTCTCTGATCATATATACAGAGTATATGACCATACACATTCACATAGAGCAGGGAGTTTTTCCTGAGGTAACTTGGAATTTCTGAAGTCTTCACAGAATGACCAGATTTGGGGACTGGAGAAAGGCATATGTCTTGCAGTGCAGTATGCTCACTGATGGTTTGTATATAGAGCCATTTTTACTTTGGAGAAGGTGGCAGTTTAATTTGCCACTAACTACAATGAAAGCAATTTCTATCTGGTTTGCTCTTAACTTCCTGAAAAATGTTTCTTTGCTTTGAATTCCCAGAATTGATTTATTCCAAATTGAGATCCTCTTTTTGATAGGAAAGTTCGAACTCAGTTGAACCTGTTATTTGGTGTTTAGAAAGGATCCATTGTGGTTCCACTGAAGTACTCATTTAACATCTGGAAACACTGCCTAAAACTTTAGCAATGTTTAGACTTCACTAAGCTGGGAAATGGGAAGAAGTCCATAAAATGTTGGGAAATAAATAACTGACCCTGCTTCCCAAGGACACACTTTATTTATGCATCAGAGGTCCCTTTCCTTCAGGCTACTCCTGCCCTTGGGGAGATTACAAAGTGTACACTTTCACAGAATGAAGAAGTAGTAGCTCCTCTCTTTATGTGGCTGTATGATATTTCCAGTAAATACATGTATTTTTTCTCTCATTGATAGCCTGATAAAATGCAGCTGTTAAACAATTGTTTTTCTTTTTCATTATATTATTTCCAATATGCATAAGTGTTCATTCATTCTTCCAGCAGACCCTTATTGAGCACTAACTATGTTCCAGGCACTGGGCAGGACACTGGGCATAGAAAGATGAAAAATACAGTTTTTGAAGAATACATTTCCATTAGCAGCACATTTTAAGAGCTCATCATATGTTAAGTATCATGAGAGGAATTGAAAAGCTAGAATAGTTCCTTCTGTCAGAAAACTTAATGTAGTGGGAGAGATCACATATTGACATGAAAAATACTCAACGTTTGTAGAGCAAGTGTGAATTAATGTGGTGAAACCTGGGTTCAGAAATTCAGGGAGGATGTAAAACAGATGTGTAATCTGGAAGCCTTCTTATAGGGATGAGGATTGCACACTGTATCTTGTGAAAGGCAGCGCATTCCTCTTTTGCTCCCTTGTGCTTTTGAACATCCTCTGGGATGGCAAACCAGGACCTAGAGTGGCTGGAACCCCCAGACGTGTCACCTCTGGCCATGAGTAGCCACATCATGGAGGCACACTGTGCCATACCATTATTATTTTCTGTGTGTACCATGATGTTTGGAGGTACTGTTTTGGGAAGGGCAAGTTTCATGATTTCTAATTGTATCATTCTCTGCAGATATGTATGACCAAGTGCTAAAGTTTGGTGCTTACATCGTGGACGGCTTGCGTGAGTGTTCCCAGCCTGTGATGGTTTACATTCCTCCCCAGGCCGAGCTGCGGGGCGGCTCCTGGGTTGTGATTGACCCCACCATCAACCCCCGGCACATGGAGATGTATGCTGACCGAGAAAGCAGGTAGTGCTCCTTCCTTATTTCCATTTGCTGCCTCCAGAGACCTTCTCACAATTGGTTTCCTCCTGGAGAACATTATAACCAAAGGAACTTTATTTGAGTCTGTCCATTCCCAAAGGGCTCCAATGTCAGAAAAACAGGCTTTCTGAATAGTGTCTGCTGGCATAAGAAGGAAACTAGGCTGGAGTCAAGCTTTCTCAGTGTGATCCCCCCACCCCAGATTCTTTTACCATGAAGTTCTCTCTTCCAAGCACCTCCGGACTTCAAAGGGGTTCTCCCCTTCTTAACTTGTTTTTGAGATAGTCACTTTCTCTCTCTTAGGTATGTGGCAGAGGGAGCTTAAAGCAGTTGGAATGAAAGGATTGAACTGTTAGGCTGGAGCTCTAACAAAGTGTTCTTTATCCACCTTTGCCACTGACTAGCGAGAAACTTTAAGCAGTCCCTTACTCTCCCTGAGTTCCTTCTGCGTGTCTGTAAAATGAGCTGGATAGTCATTAAGGTACATTACAGCCCACCCATCTGTGATTTCAAACCAAAGCTTCTCCCTTCCCTAGGAGTCTAGTTTCTTACTCTGGGGCTCCAGGAGGCTTGCAGAGCTCAGTGTTTGCAGCACTCCAAGAACCAGAAGAGAGAATACTTAAAATACTTAAAACAGATCAAATCCAGTGTCCTTTCATAATCTCTTCTCAGGCCTTTAAGTAGATAAACTTCATGGCATATTTCCTTGACATTTTCCATGCTATTTCTTATATCCAACCATTTTATTAGAGCATTTGCTTCTCTCTTTTCCCAAAAATCTCAGCCTTTCACTCACTCCAAAAGCTGCTTAAGAGAGTCCAGTAGTTTGATGTCAATCACTAAGCTTGTGTTCTGTATGTAGGAATTTGCTTTTCATGAGTCCTAACCTAGCCTTGGGAGTCCCTGCATGGTGCAAATGGTAATGCGCTCAGCTGACAACTGAAATGTTGGAGGTTCAAGGAAGAAAGGCCTTCCAAAAAATCAGAAAACTCTATGGAGCGCAGTTCTACTCTGACAAACATGGGGTTGCCATGAATTGAAATCGACTTGATGGCAACTGGTTAACTGGTGATTAACCTAGCTTTGATCTGATGTTAGATCAGAGACAATTCCTCTGCAGACTTTGGAACCAGACTGGTTTCAAAATCCAGATCTGCCATTTATTAGACTTGTTTAACTTCCTGTACCTGTTTCCTCATCTGTAAAATGGGGGCAATAGTACCTTATCTTACAGGATTGTTGTAAGGATTTATATGTAAGCCCTTGGGATAGGACCACACACATATTAAGTATTAGCTATAATTATTTTTTTTTTAAATGTGTTTAGGGCAAGTTCCTGGTAGTATAACATCATTAATATGCACTAGAAGTCAGCCCTACACTTTTTACTTTGATCATTTCCATAGCAGCAGCCAGAATGTTTTACCTACAGCTTGGCCCTGCCCACTGTGTCTGATCAGAATCCTGCCAGCAGACTGACAGCTGTGGTTGTGATATAGGACTGACTGGCCTTGACCCCTAAGTGCTGGAGGTTGTTCCCTGCCCCTGTACCTACATCATCCCCAACCTACATCCCCTCCCTTGGAAAATAATGTAATTCCTGTCACCCTTGTCAGCTATAGGTGGTGGAATCTATATTCTTCTTCCATTGAGATGGAAGTAGACTGGTGTGGTAATGAGAATTATTTTCATTGCTTTTTGCCAGGCCTTTCTCATACCTCACATGGGTACTTCTTTGGTACCTGCTTCTCTCCTTTGGGTTACCGTGGTGAACCATGGGTGGGCAAAACCATAATGAATCTATTTCCTGTTCTGCAGATAGTAATTGGCTTCATTCTGTTGTCTCCTTCCTTTAAAGTGCCTCTGTTTCTGTTTTGTTTTCTTTATTTCTGATCCAGGGGATCGGTTCTGGAGCCAGAAGGGACAGTAGAAATCAAATTCCGCAAAAAGGATTTGGTGAAAACCATGCGTCGGGTGGACCCAGTCTACATCCGCTTGGCTGAGCGATTGGGTATGTCTGCTTGTCCTCCTGGCAAATCAATGAGCCATTCAGCTGATTCGTAATGAGTGCATTCATAGGCCAGGGGAGGAGGCACTGAAGCATTTGATCAAATTCATGATAATCTTTATTTACTGTCCTCTATATGGCAAGAATCCTGGTAGAATGAAATAGTGTGTGTAATAGGAGGGAAAGTGGGCCCTAAAAACAGCAAAAGTCACCCAGTTTTTCTTCTGGTATTTCCTTATAGTTCAAACAGCCTGTCTTTCTAGGCTTGTGGATGTCCTTATAAAGAATGATTAGCCAGAAGTTGCTATTGGGGGCAGCCTAATCAGGCAGAGAATAGGCTAGACATAAATGTGTCCTCTTTCTGCTTGTCCTTTTGGACCACCAGCCTTGTTTCTGAGGCCTGTGAGAGTTAGTGTCACAGGACAGAAAAGCTGGAGTCCCTGCCCAGGCAGTGCCCCGGGTGCATCCTGCGCTAGAGAAGTGGAAGTAAAGACTGTGCACTGTGTGCTTCCAGACAAAGGCTGTGGCAGCAGTAGCTCTGGGAGCATTCCTGCTCAATGCTTCCTGCCATTACACTGTTGCTCATTTGTTTTTGGAGCTTTTTGGAAGGCACTTGCCATATGAACATATGAGAAAACTGGGAGCCCTATGATGAGTCTGTAGTCTAGGTGAGTTTCAGATTCATTTAAAACACTGGTTTTCTTCCCAGGTTGATCCCCTTGCTATGTTAGCAAAGGTAATTGCTTGAGGTTCTTTTGTTTGTTGGTTTGTTTTGGTAGAGAGATTGACTTTCAGAGGTAGAGAAACTCAGTGAATGGGAGGAGTAAAAGGAGATATGCTAGCTCATTTATGGCACAAACAGTGATTTAATTAATAAAGTGCCATTTGTGAACTCTTTATATTCTCACCATTTAGAGATACGAAAAGCTTCTGAGGATTGCTTGCACCCTGGATACTGCACCCCTGCCATACATGGGGACTAGGGTTACAATAAACCCTGTTTGTGTCCCATTGTTTGCCATTAGGTAACAACCACCAATTACTCTAACCCACCACAGCCTGATCCTTTTATTGGAAATGCACACATGCAACAAGAAATTGGCAACATTGTTTCTAAAATCTATTGCCACCCAGAATTGTTGAGGTAGTTTTTTTTTTTTTTCTTTTTCTTTCTCTTTCTTCTCTGAACAGGATAATTACTTCTGACCAACCCCATACACTTTAATTAAAGTAACTGCAGCTCAAGAGCAAGTTACTTACAACTGTACATAGAGAGAGCTCTAAAAGCTTCAGCCACTGATAAGCATCTCACTTAGATGGCTCATAATTGCTCCCAGCATCCAGCGATCCTTGCTGCTGTTTGTGCCACTAATTCTGTACAAAGGCAGCAGTGCCACAATTGCAGGACACAGTGAATTGCATAATTTTCTTTTTTTTTTTTTTTCTGCTGGTTTTCTTTCTGGCCAATTTAAAATTTGTCAAAGTCGGTCTTCTTCTGGATCACTGCCCTTTGATATTTCTCGCACTCCATTTGCCACAAACAAGCCGCAGGGCTGCAGTTCATGCTGACTCCAGCAGAAGCAGAGAGAGCTCCATTTATCTTACACTGCCTGCTGAATTCCTACTCATTAACTGGAGGTTCACTGCCTCTTTTTAACCCCCCAATGCCTGTTATCATCCCTTCAGAGTAACTGGGTGGTGGGAAGAGGGATCCTCTCTGACATCTGTTTGCACAATGACTGGATGGTGAGGAGTGTGAGGTAAAGCTCCTTTCTCTTGAAGGACAGTGATATTGCTCCCACCTTCACCCAGCACCTTTTAACTTTTGAAGCACATGAAGGAGAGAGGGAGGAGATTCCCAAGTGATGGCCGTTTAATCATTTGTTACAAATCATCTCATTATCAATTTCCTATCCGCATTGAAGAAAACCATATTTATTTAACCTTGACCAAAATGGTACTAGAGAAAGAATCCTTAGTATGCTAAATGTGAAGCAGGCTCTGGCCCAAGGCAGCTTGGGAGCAAGAGCAGTGGATCTGGAATAACAATAACTCTGTATAAGTCTTGGTTATGTTGCTTGCAGGTAAATTGTTTAACTTCTCTGAACATCAGTTTCTTCATCTATACAGTGGAGATAACACCCCACAGAGCTGATGTGAGGATCAGATGAATATGTGTTTTTTGGATCTGTGAAGCATTTTTCAAACATAAGGATTGTCATCATTTCCTTGCAGTCTTAATCATTAGAAGAAGCAAATGGCCATGTTTGGTATCAGGCATTCTCTGTGGCTTAGGCTCACTGCTGGAGTTAGCAGTATAGGAAAGGAAATGCAAAAGAAACCGAAGAAATGCTCCTGTCTCTGAGGGAGTTTGCAGTCTTTCAGGGAGATCATACAGACCTAGTCACAATTGTAAAAACGGATCAGGGGTTCGCAGTTTATAATGAAACATACTGTGAGCCCCCAGACTGTCACTTTTGGCTTCTTTCACATGCTTTAGAACCAGAGTCAGACAAAGTGTTTTTTCACAAAATAGGTGAAAATGACCCCAATTTCCAGATTGGGAGATTGAGGCAAAAAGAAGGGTTAAAGGAATGATCCAAGATACAAATTAAAGGTACAGTGAGAGCTCAGAATGGAATTCTGGTTCCCTCTCTTCCACTTTTCCTCAGGATTTCCTCAGATTTCACCTCAGCTGAATACTGAGCCTGATCTAAATTAAACAAGAATCCTTTCCCTTTGTGATCCATAAGTCAGTCCACTGAGAAAAATCTGATCTAGGAGAAACCTATAGTAGTGAATATTATCTTGTCTTCCTGACCTCTTCCCAGGTCAGTCTCTGCACTGGGGAGATGCTCACAGATCACTGAGACAAACCAGTGCACAACTGAATGACTGGGTTTAAAATCCAAATTACTGTTTAGTCACCAGGGGTAATGAGGAATATCTAATTTCTGAACAGCTAACTTCATCTCCTTTTTAGAATTTTGATTTTTTTTAAATGGCCCTTTGTCAATTATATGGTTAGTTTGGGTAGGAAGGTTGTGAATTACTAGTTTGCAGTTCTGTGATTATAGAGCATAAAAATAGTGGATACACTGATTCCTAATAGAGAAAAAGGGAAGAATTACCCTAGAAGGAGAAGTGAACTAAGCCCAGATTCCAAAGTCTTGCAAAGCCAGGCCAGTTCTGACCCTGGATTCTCAGAACGGGTGCTTGGTAGAGTCAGTGCAGAGAGGATTACATCCTACCATTCTGGTTGGCTTAAGGAAATTGGTTCCTTCTCTGGAAATAGAGTCCCAGCCCTTCAAGACCTTTTCTGTCTCTGACATCCTTCTACCACATCCCAGATCTAAGCACATGGAGAGTGGCTGGGGAGCGAATGGCCTTCCTAGCCGGGCCTCTTGAGTACTATGACCTCAGGTCTTCTCCTGCATTCTTACCTCCTCTCGTGTTGAGTGTGAAATGACAAATCAATTTAGATAACTGTCCAGCCCCAGTGTGAAGCAGCTGTAAGTTCCCCACTGTTCCTCTCAATACAAAGAGCACCTGGGCAAAGGAGCTACTTAGTGGAACTTCATTCTGTTCAGAGCAGACACACCTTGGTCATGACCCTGTTCCCAGACAGCCGGGCAGCCTGCCACCCAGCACTTGGCGGTGCCCACATAGAACGTGCCCTGGGAGCACAGGCAGCCGCAGCACTAGCTGAGCTGCTACGGGCCCTCAGCTGGTCCTTCCAGTCCTGCCCAGCACTCTGCCTGCCTGCTGGCCCAAGGTGCCCCCAGATACAAGTAAGAGTTTGTGGCTGTGGATGAGAATAAATGTCTGAAAATCTTTGAAAATGTCTTCTTCCCAAGCCTTCTCTTTAGCAGTTAGGATGACAGGAAATGGACTGTTCCTTGGGTTAAAGGGACTCAGGTTAAACTGTTTTTCTGGTAGAGGTGAGCGGAGTATCTGAGCTGTATGTGTTTTCCATCTCTTTTGTGTCCATCTTCAAGATGTTGTATGCTGAAAAGAGCCAAAGTGGCTTGTTTGAGGCAGAAAGCAGGGTCCTTGCCTGGAAAGTTGAGGCTAGGAAAGAAAAACATTCCAATACCCACCCCGAGGAAGTAGCATCTCTATACAGAGTGTCCCTCACTGGCAGTGTGGCCACCAAGCATTGGGCTCTCTGGTAGGTAGGCTGATGAGAAACAACATACATTTTATATCATGAAGGTAGATATGATGAGATCTTGCCTTTGCCCTTAATTAAGTTAGCAACAGCTTAAAACCCACCTCATCACATTGAGAAGCTGTTCGGCTTGATGCAGTTGGAGTGCAATAGTGACAACATTTTTTTGGGAAGAAGGGGTCCTTTTAGTCTGATCCATTAATCTGATGGTATTTATAAAAGCACCGGGGCTTGTCTCTTCCAGGAAGCAGTGATTCACCATTCTGTTAGGCCGGAAGAACCTGGTGGGCACTTTGTTAGAGTGGACCCGAGCTTTTGCCTGCCTGAAGGCTGTCATCAGAATACGTCTGAGAACCTGTCGTCTTCCCCACTTGGCCCCAGCTGACCCAGATTCTTGGCCCTCAAACTGCCAGACTCAGGGAGAGCTAATTAGGGAAAGAATAGCCTGCTGCGGCACAGCACCACCAGAATTTAGAAAATCCTGTGCTGTTTCCTGACTCGTGTATGTTTGTATGTGGGCACAGGAGACAGGGCTGCAGGGGAATAATGTTTCGTTGTACTTTTATTTGGAAATCTGTTTTTAACTCTGACTTTTAAAAATGTGAATAGGAGAGCACTAACACCACTGCAAGAACTTTAGGGTTAAACATCCCTTGAGAGGATTGCTATTAAAATCAGTATGCAAATGCAGTTGTATTTAGATAGGTATGGCCCGCTTTGAAGAAAAGCAGATATATGAAAACGGGATTTTAAAAAAAACTAGATACATTGGGAGAAATTATTCCCGTTACAAAAGGATTATTTGCTTTACCAAAGGATTCATTGCAGGGTTCTTTCTAAAATAGCTCCCTTAAGGCATTTAAAACAGGATCTTATTTACACAGTTTTTCAAGAATGCTTTTGTGTAAAGAAAGGCACACCTGTTATGGATATAGAAATTGTTTTGCAGGGTGGGTTTTTTTTTTTTTAAACCCTGTCTTACTATCATTATAGAGAAATTTCTTTCAACACAGAAAATGTGATTATATAGATCTTTTAAACATCTACGTATGTTTGTACTTCTAAATATAAGATTCCAGCCTTTTTCATGCTGATTTTTCAGTCTCAAGGTTGAGGTATGGTTGTATGTTCTTGTATCTGAGACATTCAGGAGCTTTGTGGGTTAGGGTGGTCTGGTTCTTATCTCTAACAACTTAAGTATTTAACCAATCAAAGCAAATCACTTTAAGAGAAGGAGGAAGGGCCCATAAAGTTAAAACTGGGTATAAATTTACATAGGCTTCTTGGTATAACTTTTTAAAAACTTCAATATCACATTCTTTTATAAGACATATTCCTTTGTTTGCCAGATTAGGATTATTGTTACATGAATGAGACTGAGCTCAGAAAAGCAGAGGGGTTTCTGCAAGGTCACCTAGTACCTTTGGCTGAGCAGAGAATTTTCAGCCTGGCCGTCTGCTTTTTCTTCAAAGCTTTGAAGGCCTCACCTCCCCCTCAAATCCTACTCCATAGAGTAGGGTATGGCTGGCCTCTTTCATTGTTATCTCTGGGCAGTGCTTCAGAGCAGCCCTTTGAATTGGCCAAAACACCTGCTACAGGAAGAGCTGTCTCCTCTAGAAGCTTCTCTGCAGCTTTGACCACATTGAGGAGGCTGTGGCTCTTCACTGCCCCGGGGAACACCTGACAGGTTGCTGCACTGTGGACACTAGTGGGTTAATTTAAACTGTAATGTTTATAGAACCAGCCTGTTACTAGGTGCCATTTAGTCAATTTCGACTCTTAGCAACCCCATGTGACAGAGTAGAACTGTCCCATAGGGTTTTCTAGGCTATAATCTTTACGGAGCAGATCATCAGGTCTTTCTCCCACAGAGCTGCTGGGTGGCTTCAACCCCAGCCTTTTGGTTAGCAGCCAACCGCTTAACCATTGTGCCACCAGGGCTCCTTAAAGAACCAGACTTCCTTGTTTTGTGCCGTCGAGTCGATTTCAACTCATAGTGACCTTATAGGACAGAGTAGATAGGTTCATATCCCAGCTCCACCATTTCCTAGCTTTGTGGCCTTGGGTATGCTGCTTAACTTTTTTGTGCCTCAGTTTCCTCATCTGTAAAAAGTTATAAGATTGGATTTTTAAGATTTCATGGAGACTTTTTATTCTGGAAGTCTTCAAAAAGAAGGAATGGATATAACCTACCTTTCTTCTCCCATTTTAGCCTTTTCCTAAAGTAGAATTCTAGAGAAGAACGACTTTCCTCTCTGTGGCGTATTCTTAAACATGTTTTCCCACACCCACACACCACGTAGCTTTCCTAAAAACCCTGAGGCCCTGCAATCTGGCTAGAAAAGAAAGAAAACCATTCCAAGATATTTAATTGTACAGGGAGCTTACAGGATTGATCGAGAGCTTAGCTTTTTACAATAGTCCAGTGAATAAGAAATGCTCCTGACAAACGATCAATGATAGGATAATCACTGTTTATCCCCCTCCTCATTCTTACCTTCTTTCTTTCAGAACAGGGTTCAGAAGTCAAAAATCTTTATAAATGCCGCTTTTAAATTAAGCAGAAAATAGACATTGACATATTTGTTAATCTCCCCTAAATCATTACTGGGGCTGGCTGCTTTGCTGTACAAGGAGAGAGGGGCCTTGCTGTACAACACAAGGGTATAACTAGCTTAAGGGCAGCCTTTTATTTTTAGAAAATAAAATTTAGAAAACCCTGTCTTTCTCCCTCCCTAAAACAAAGCACACAAATCCTTGGCCTTCTCATGTGCATTTTAAAATACATACATTCTCTGCTTCTGTCTTTTCCTTGCTTTGATGCTTTTTTGAAATAGGTCTTGAACTGTGGTCAGAGGCCGTTACTGAAGGAATCAAGCAAGGAGCCTTTAAGGGAATGCTCTGTGCTCTTTTAGTCCTGGGAGGGCCCAAGAGCATTACAGATATTTGTTATTCTTTCAAAGCCCTAGAACAGCCTGACTGGGTGGGCGCAACCTTTGTTAGGCCAGGAGCCAGCCTTCTCTGTCCTCCAACTTGGTAAAGCAACCGCCTTGTTCCCAGAATGCTCCACTCCTCAGCTCTCATGTCCTCCCTCTTCTGCGCATGATGCTGAGCCTTGCTGTTAACTCCTTTCTAGCAAAATGAACCAAACTCTCCCAGATTGTTTCCCTTCTCTCACCACTGCCAGAATACCTGCTTGACCACCTTCAGTACCACTTAATGTTTAAGAACACAGGCCTAAGCGTAAATCCTGACTTTACCACTTAAAAGCTGATGCCATTGGCCAAGTCACTTTCCATCTTAGAGCCTCGGTTTTTCTCTTTTGTAAAATAGAGAACCTGCCTGTTAGGATGAGTTGTTATAAGGGTTAGAGATAATATATGTGAAGCAACTTGGAAAATGCTTAGTACAGTTATTTGGCCTGGCAGCACAGTGTTAACAACTGAGCAGACCTAGGTTGAACTGTGTTGAGTGCAGTGCCCAGCACACAGTAAATGCTCAATAAATGGTATGTGTATGCAGTGTTTGTTGGTTGATTACCCAAAAGGAGAATGTTAAAAGGGTCTGGAAGTCCCTATTCAGCCATATCCATGATCCTGCCCTCTCTTGCCCCCAGGCAGGCAGGGCAGTGATTTCACCTACTGTTTTATTAGTTCTTAATCTGACAATAACAGGAAGAGCTACCTTAAATCTTAGGCCTGCCTAGTAAATAGTGTCTGACCCACACTATGGGAATTATTGGAGACACTGTCCTGGTTTTAGTGGTGGAATGGGATTAAGATGGAACTTCAGCTTTATCAGCCAGGAGTCTGCCATCATCACTTAGCCCTTTCTGAAATTAATTAGAGGGATACTGCTACTGCTGAAGCGTTTGTCCTCTGCCCCCAAATAAGCAAGTAGAAAAGCATAACGTAGTACTCAAAGCTTCTGGAGCCAAACTGCTGTGTGCAAGTCCTGGCTGTCACTTTCCAGCTGTGTGACCTTGGTAAACTACATAAAGTCCGCCTGTGGCTCAGTTTCCTGACCTGTAAGATGGGGATAATAATATCAACACCATAAGTTATTGTGAGGATTAAATGAGTTAACAGACATAAAGCACACAGAATAGAATGCAGTACTCTGTAAATATTAGCTATGATTGTTGATTATAGGCATTGGGGAGCCAGTAAAAACATTTTGTTGCTGTGCTTTTTAGCTTGCTAATTTTAATGTAGCTTTTTTTGTGTGTGTGTGCTTTAAAGTTTATAATTGAAGTTAGTCTCCCATACAAAAATTTATACACACATTGTTACGTGACACTAGTTGCTCTCCCTATACTGTGACAGCACACTCCTCCTTTCCACCCCAGATTCCCCGTGTCCATTCAACCAGCTCCTGACCCTCTCTGCCTTCTCATCTCAACTCTGGACAGGAGCTGCCCGTTTAGTCTCATGTATCTATCTACTAGAGCTAAGATAGCTTGCTAATTTTTAAAACTTTTTGATATAATTTCACAGAAAAATTTTAAGAATATTCTTGTATAAAGAACTTCTGGTTCCCTTTTCTCAGATCCACCAGTTGTTAACATTTCCTCTCATTTGTACACACTCACGTGTGCATTCTTTTACCTCCTCTCCTGGACACACACACACATTTTCTTTGAACCATTTGATGTCTAATTTATACACTTCATACTCCTTTATTCATACATGTTTGGTGTGTATTTTTATAAATAGACTTTTTCTTACAAAACCACAATACATTTATCAAATCAGGAATGATAACATTGATACAATATTGCTATCTAATCCATGGTTCATATTTCAATTTTACCAGTTGTCCCAGTAACATCTTTTATAGTTCTTGATTTTTCCCTGATCCAGTCTGAGACCACAAATTGCAATTCGTTATCGGGTGCTTTTAGTCATCTTTAATCTGGAATGTGAGACTTGACATTTTTGAAGAGTATAGGCCAGTTTTTTTGTAGCATGTTCTTCAGCTTGGGTTTGTCTTATACTTCCCCGATTACATTCAGATTATACATTTTTGGTGGGAATATTACAGAGTGATGTAATTATCAGAAGGCACATGATGCCATTTTGTCCTATTAGCAATGTTGCTAATTTTCATTACTTGTTGTTTTTGTTCACGAGGTTAATCCATTGTACCATTTTCCCTTTTGTAATTAATAAGTAATTTGTAAGGAGATACTTTGAGACAATCTAAATATCCTGTTACTCATCAATCAGACTTTTACCCATTAGTTTTAGCATTCATTGATAATTCTTGAATGAATAAGTTACTCTGATGGTTGTAAAAATGGTGATTTTCTAATTCCATTATTCCTTCTACATTTATTGTTATTCTCCTGTAAGAGAGAGCTTTACCTTCCCCCCACCCTCCCATTTATTTAATTATTTATATCAGGATGGACTCATAGAGTCTTATTTTACTCCATAAATACTCTGTTACTATCATTACTTATTTTGATGCTCAAATTGTCCCAGATTTAGCCGGTAGGAGCCCCTTCTAACTGGCTGCTGTGTCCTTTTAACATGTCCCCATTATCTGTGGAGTGCTTCCTTGCTTTATGTCACAAGAGTTCCAGGCTCTTGTTATATTTTCCCTGCTCCAGTTCTAGAATCAGCAGTTTCCCCAGGGAGTCTTGATTCTTTTGAGTGGAGAAAGAAAAATGTTTGTTTCTCTATCAAGGGTGTTCTAGCTGAGAAAGTTTCATCTCAAAAGAAACTAGTCAGCTCTCCTCCCATCAATTCTCCAGGCAGGGCAAAGTTCATTCAGCTCCACACTAGAATGAATGGGCCACCATCTCCTTCCAGAGTGTGTGACCCAGCACTCTCGTGCAGTTTACCTGTTTTGGAAAGATGCTGAGATGTCAGGGGCCTGAAGGAGTAGATCAGTGATTGCCCTCTATGTGAGAGCCCAAGAAAAGATCACCTCAGCACCCTTCATCACAGCTTTAAAGTAGTGAGAGTTTAAAACAAAAAAGTGAAGTTGGGTATCTAAAAACCTCCTAAAAATGAAACTAGTTACTTATACACCCACTCCTCACTTATCCACATGGTTTGGTTCTAAAGACCAGATTATGCAAAAATCAGCTTTGTGCAAAAATGGAGGATGACTACATTATATAACTGCCAAATCACTGAGACTCATGACCCAGCCAAGTTGATACATAACATCACAGCCAGTGTTAACTCTAGCCTCGCACCTCGGCGTTTGTTACTGCCAGGTGTACGTCATTAATGTGCAAAATCATCAGATTTTTTTTTACTATTGTCATAAATGCAAAATGTCAGATAACGAAATAGTCGATAAGTGAGGAGTCCGTATAGTTACCTCCCTCTTCTGTTAACACGTGTTTATGTATAATACTTAACAGCTCACTCAGCAGCCCAAGGCTGTTTATGGCATATATGATTCATAGTGGCATAAAAAACAAGGCCTGTTCCCAGACAGGCATGCTTGAAATAGACCTTCTCCTTCTACATCCCATCACCTGTGGTCATGTATTTATTTGTCAGCTTTGGTGACAAAGCACTTCAGGTAGTCCCCAACACCAGGGGCTGTCACCTATTGCTCCTTCAACTAGACTTATTCCTCCTTACTAGGCAGGCAGCTAAATTTTCAGTATTGATTGCAGGTCCCATTCTGAGAGTAATCATGAAGAAAAGCACAAGGTAGCAGCCCTTCTACTGGGACAGTATTGACTGAGGGGGAGGGGGGATCCTCCTTGTTATAAGGAATTCTAAAGTATCCTATCTACTGAATAAGGTACTGCATGCTTATAAGCTCAGTGATCCAAATGGGGTTTGTGGACTGCCTTTCTCTTTTTCTCCCCCTTCCTTCTTTTTTCAGCCTAAGAGCTAGAATGTCTTTGTTACTCTGGCCAAGGGTTGGCTCAGTAAGCAGCCCAGAAGGGAGGATGGGGGCCGGCTAATCCACTGAGTTGACATGAGACACACCCATCTGGCTCTAGTTAGATGGATTCTACTAATCTGAGGTTGTTGTAGTTGTTGGTTGGCTCTGACTCATGGTAACTCCCGGTACAACAGAATGAAAGGCTGCCCAGAGTGCGCCGTCTCTACGGTCGTTGGTATGCTCGATGGTATCATTTCAGCCATCGTGTATTTTGAGTGCCTTCCAACCTAGGGAGCTCATCTTCCAGCACTATATCAGACAGTATTCTCTTGTGATCCATAGGGTTTTCATTGGCTTATTTTTGGAAGTTGATTGCCAGGCCTTTCTTTGTGGTCTTAGCGTGGAAGCTGCATTGAAACCTATCCACCATGGGTGACCCTGCTGGTATTTGAAATACTGGTGGCATAGCTTCCAGCATCACAGCAACACACACGCCCCCACAGTACAACAAACTGACAGACGAGTGGTGAAGTTGAGGTTAGGGGTGTCCCAACGAGACATTAGAGCTTGTGGAGTAATGCAGCTCACAACTTGAGGAGTTATTCAGATCCTTACTGAGTTTGGCAAGTATCTGGTGTGGACATGGGGAAACAAGAGCTGCTGGTTTCTGCTCAGAGGCATAGAGGATGCTCTTCTTCCACATCCCACACGTGAGAGTCCAGCCGCTCTGACACTGGCCAGCAGTGGGTGGGCATGGTGCCCTGGCCTCTCATGGGGAAGAAATGCAGGGTTCTAGGTGGTTGTTTGAACCTGCTCATTGAGAGGCCTGGGGAACGGAGGGCTCCCATGACTGCTTTCATAGTTGTGACTTCCACAAGGAAAAGAGGACACATGGGCTCTCTGAGGCAAGGTGAGGACAGATCTGACATCTCCTGTAGAGTCCTGTTACTCAGCAAAGAGGCAGTGAAGACAATGGAGAGCCAGGCCACAGAGGGAAGGGCACTGGGGTGGATCCTGAGCTTCCTGGTCATCACAGAGTGTGACCGGCAGGTTTATCTAATTGCAGAGACCTCAGAGCTAAGCCCAGCTGAGCAGAAGGAGCTGGACAACAAGTTAAAGGAGCGGGAAGAATTTCTAATTCCCATTTACCATCAGGTAGCTGTGCAGTTTGCTGACTTGCACGACACACCAGGCCGGATGCAGGAGAAGGGTGTTATTAACGTGAGTACAATGGCTGCCACTTCTTCTGACTTGTCAGGGACCAGCAAGCGAACATGTGTGTGTGTGTCTTATGCACAGGAGCTCACAAGTAGGGAGCTGTTAGGGCTGGACGAAAACAGCTTGTGCAGATCCAATCACTTTCAAGTTTCCTGAGAGAGTTTCCCCCTTTTTTCTATCCATTATCATCCTAAAACAATTTATGATTTAGGTTTCCATAGACTCCTCAGTAGGCAAGCTCCATTTTACTGGTGGGAAACTGAGTCCCATGTGACTTCATTGGCAGCAGCTTCCCAGGTGGTTTTCAGGCTGTAGATTATTATTACACTGTCAAAGTTCCAGCAGCAGCTAATTCACATTTGATCTACGTTCAAGTCGTTTGAGCAGTCTGCTCAAAACCAGTTACTCACTCTGGTTATCTGGGAAGTCACAGGCTTTTCCCCAGAACATCTCAGCCATGTGTGTGGTTGGCATTAGTCAGGTGCTGCAGTCAGCTCTGTTGGTAGGGCATGGGGGTGGCAGTTCTGAACTGATGATAAGTCTGGAGGTGCTTGAAGCCAGCTCTTGAGTCTCTGAGGGGCCTAACTGGAGAGCAGGTTTTTGTCCCTATGAGAATCCCTGTGGACTGAGCAGGGATTAGGGCTGGGATGACTCATCTTATTCTTGTCTTCACGTAGGACATCCTGGACTGGAAAACATCCCGTACCTTCTTCTACTGGCGGCTGAGGCGTCTCCTGCTGGAGGACCTGGTCAAGAAGAAAATCCACAATGCCAACCCTGAGCTGACTGATGGCCAGATCCAGGCCATGTTGAGGCGCTGGTTTGTGGAGGTAGAAGGAACCGTGAAGGTAGGTGGGGCACCCAGCCTCTGTGCTGTGCTCCTCACCCCACCTGACCTACTGTCCGAGAATCCAAGCCTCTAGGCGATTGGAGTGGAAGGGAAGCATATAGGCCTGAGCCCTACTTCCCCCCACACAACCTTACGCCCCACGTAACATGTCAGGACATCTTGTTAGAAGAAGTGGTAGGGCATTTTTTGTAGTTTACCAGATTATTCAGCAAACCTTTTTTAAAACACTTGTTACATGTCAGACACTCCATTAGGCCCTGGGGTTATGGCAGTGGAACAGGCAGGCCCTGTGCACACAGCACTCACCATCTAGAAGGGAGACAGAGAAGTCAAGAGGTCACGTGTGACAGTGAGGTCAATCCTAACAATGCAAACCTGGACATCGTGGAACACAGGGAAAGGACACCAGACCCGCTCTTTGGGAAGGGGAAAGGAGAGTCTGGGAGGAATTCTGGAGGAAGTGATGTCTCAGCAGAGACCTGAAACAAAGTAGGAATTAACCAGGTGAAGAGGTTGGAGTGAGGGGAGACAGCACGTCCCAAGGCCTGAGAGCAAGAGTATCATGCACCCAACGAGCTGCAAATATGGCTCAAAGGTTGGGTGCCGGGTAAGAAGATGTGAGCAGGGCCCAGTCATGCAGGGCTGTGTAAGCCGTGTCAAGGAGTTTTGACTTTGTCCTGAGGTCCGTGGGAAGCCACTGAGGTATTTTAATCAGCAGAGTGACATGGTCTGATCTGTGTTCTAGAAAGACCTCTTGGGCACTGTGTGGAGGGTGGAACTGAAGGGGACAGAAGCAGGAAGCCTAGCAGGAGATGTGATGAATAGAACTAAAGATTTTCTCATTTCAAATCAAAGCTAGAAGGAGTGTCTACCCTGCACGTGGGAAACTGAATCTGGGGTGATCAGGGTGAGTGCACATACCTTGGAGCAGTGACCCCTATGAGATGGTTTTCCTGGTGCTGTCACATCCAGGTAAGAGATGGGCAGGTCTGAGGCCAGGACGAGGTAGCAAGGGCACCAGCTTCTGGTGTAGCAAGAAGAATGGCATCCACAATCAATGGGAGTTTGCAAAGAAAATATTTTTTTTAACTAAGAAAAAGAAAAATTAAGCTTTATTAGTAGTATATGGATTAAAAATGAATCATGTATACATTTAGTTGGAATATTGGCAGTATGTGCTCAGAATATTTTTGTCTACTTTTCTGCAATTTGGTGACTGCTAGGTTAGAGTGGAGCCCGGGGGGCAAAGTGGTTAAGAGCTCAGGCTGCTAACCCAAAGTTCGGTAGATGGAATCCACCAGCTGCTCCTTGGGAACCTTATGGGGCAGCTCTGCTCTGTCCTTTAGGGTCGCTGTGAGTCAGAATCGACTTGATGGCACACAACAACAACAGATTAGAGAACTGATGGGCTGGATGGCCGGAAGTGGCATGAAGGGTCCTGACCCATGAAGGGGGGGCTCCAGCCTCTTCCTGGCAAGTGTTGCCTGAAGTCTCTTCTGTTCTCAGGAAGGAATGCCAAGATTTGCCATCAGTTTGAAAGCCAGTGAATGGGTGCGTCTAAGATTCACCTTTGTGTTAAGTCTACCCGTTTCTTTACGACTGAAAAGTTTCTTTGGATAAATATTTCAGATGTGCAGTGGGGGAGCTCAGCCTTATGCAACATTTGGTGCAGGTTAAGGTCAGTGTGTGGCATCATAATTGAGTGAGACAATTTTGTCAGTGGCTAGTGGCAGCTGGCACTGAAAGTCACGCAAGCGTAAAATAAGAGGTTGTTCTCCAGTTCAGAGTGGCCGGCTAGGTCAGCTGGGGTTGGGGGGTGGTGTGTGGCCGGGAAAGGCCTGTACTGCCTTCCCACCACGTTAGTCACTAATGGACGTGCACGGCCCCAGTGGGCAGAGGAAGAGGAGAAGTGAGCGTGAAGTGAGAGTAGAGAAGGCCCCTTCAGTGGCTTCTTAGCGTCCTGCTCCCAGGGAGACAGTGTGTCTGAAGAAATAGGTCATTGGCCATCTTATCTATGGAGAGAACAGTTGCCTATATGTGCACAGATGCCAGGCCTGAGATCAAGTACAGATGTATCGGAGGAGACTGCCTAAAGGCACCGGGAACCAACCACACTGAAGAATTGAGGCTATTTCCCTTGCTTCTGTCTACAAAAGGCAGCTCTCTCCCCAGCTCTCAGCCTAAGAGGACCGCCGAGGAGAGAAAGTGAGGACCGATGATCCTGTGATGTCAGGGCATGAGGCTCTGAAACCTCCTTCCATGTTCTGCAGGCTCAGCAGGACCTAGTTTACTATAGGGTGGGGGTTGGGGGGGGTGATAAAATCTGCATCGTCCTTGAGAGAATAAAGTGTTGCAGTGTTAAAAAGCAGTCTCTGCTGCCTCTGAAGGACTGCCACAGGATCTGTTTGGTGCCTCGGAATGGCGTAAAGCCATCACTTTTTTTTTTGGTTCTTTAAGCAGTGATACATACTGTGTGCTGTGTCTCTCAAGTGCAGAGACTGGCTGAGTCTAGACCTTTGCTTTGCACTAAGAAGTGACCCTCTGATCCTTATTGTGGTTACTGGTAGTGAAAGACAGTGACAGCTGTCTCTTAGCCATGCTGTGTATTCTTTTTTTCCCAGATAAATTTGTTTTGTTTTTATCTTGACTCTGAAAAAAGAGATTCCAGGACAGAAATTTTGAAGACATTGTGGTGGTATAACTGAGCAATGTAATTCTTTTGTTTCCCTTAGAGGTATCTGTTACAGTGAGTTATGGGATTCTGCTTGACTCCACCGGGACAGTCCTGTTGTAGGAAATAGTAGGGTTTATGGTTCATAGTTTCACTGCAGGCAGAAGAAAATCATCACTACGGCTCCCTGCAAAAACAAGAACTGGTTTAAACTGGATCATAAGAACATGGCACACATTTGTTTCCTAGGCGTGTTTTTTTCTTTTTATTCTGAGATCCACAGTTTGAGGTATATGGTGTTTGTATCATTTTTCAAACAGGCTAATTGATTTTTCCCAAGCTCCAAAAGTAGAAGCTGAAACTGGAACCCACAAGGAGCAATGAAAAGAAAGTCAGTTTTGTAATCTCTCAGACTTTTTTGGATTCCAGCTTTGCTGTTTACTGACATGACCACATCATTTAAGCCTCCATTTCCTCAAGTGTAAATGCGGGTATTTATTTCATAGGGCTCAGTGAGTGTTAAATAATGTGATAAGTAAAGTATGGAGCACAATGCCTGGCACTCAGTAGACACTCGCAAGCAGTTTCCTCTCTTCAGCATAGCATGTTAGAAGGTGAAACAAGAACAACATACTATGCTAAGAGCAAAAATGTGTAACTTAGTGAGCTTGGGGCGGGGAGTGGGGGTTGGTTCCATGAGCACAGTAGATGCTCAGTAAGGTTCTTTGATTCGGTTTGCTGTTAACGTACCAGACAACCTAGAATGCCATCATACATTCTTACTATCCAGATAGGCTATTCATTTGCTCTCATTCTGGACTTCCAAATGAAATGAATGGTCAGTGGAGGCCCTTGTGAGGATGCTAGAGGAAAAAGCCTCATTGATAGGGTTGTTTTGATTTCCATTGTTCCCATAGCCTGGCCTCAAGCTGCCCATGGGTTAGTCTCATGCATCAAACTTATTTAGGGCCAGGAAGGGAAGAGGTGAGGCAAAACCTGGAAAGCATTGCTTGGCCAAGTGTGGGCTACTGGCTGATGCTGGGGTGGCTCACACCTAGCCCACATGGCTTTTTGCTGTTGTGCTGTTAACCTTGCTCAAAGCCTGTGAAGAAATCACATTCCTTCCTGGGCTTCAGTTGGTAGGTCTTAACCTTGTAGGTGTAGGTATATTGAAAATGTCTTTCTAAAGTATGCATATACTCCTAGATATGTGTGCCACCCCACCCTTGCCCCTCATTGGGCTACATGGCTCCTAGAAATCTAGAAAGTCAGAAGTGGAAGGACCCTCCCCAGCTGGAGGTGTGTCCAGGTAGCTCAGGAAGTAAACTTACTTGTAGGATGTGGTAATCAGGGCGCACATCCATCATATTGTTTCCTCGTCACTCCCTGGCACTGCTGTACCATTGACTAAGGAGGGTTTCAGTTATTCAATATGTTAGAAATGAAAATTTCCAAACAGGTCACTTAGATTTTGTAAGATAGACTAATTATAACATACAGTTAGTGAGGCTGAGTAGTGCCTGAGATGCTTATCTGCTAACGCCGAGAGAGAGATACAGTGTCTGCTGAATAAATGTATTGTAAGGCCACTGTTGTGATGTTTAATTATTGATATTTTATTGGTATTAAAACATTCTGGTTAGGATGAATGACAGGCAGGTGACATGGGCCCAGGCCTGTCATGAGGTTAGCAACACAGCATTTCACACTTGCTTAAAATCCACACTGGAAATAATCAGGCATATTTTATTGCTTTAAGGATAGTGGCTTTGTTTTTTTCTGGGAATGGGGTTGGCCCACCCTTCTGGATGGCGAGAATGATGAGTCTTGCACACAACTCTGTTCCGGAGGGCAAACAAGGAACTGTAGACTCCCTAACCCAGTGGAAGGGAGCCTTGCTTTTCCAGGTGGAGGAAATTAGCTCACAGCAGTATGTTAAACCCTTCCAGTTCTGGTGAGAAAAACCTGTGGGTGCTTGTGTTTATTTATTATTGCTGAAAATGCAACTGATTAGGACTTAAATGGCCCCTTTGTCTTGGTGCTGTGTGCTCTGGGCTGTGATCTAAACTTGACTGGGCTTTCGGTTTGGTGGTTGTACCTTGAGTGAACAGCTTATCTTTCCTGTATAGGGCCCATGTTTTCAAAAGGGAGACTCTAGAACAACTCTAAAACTTGGAATGTGTTGCTCTCCTCCTGTCTGGAAACTTGGTTTATGTGTCGTTTCAACACCTAGCATACTCCGTGGCTGCAGGAGGGGAGGCAGGAGAGTTTTCTCTAGTGGCTTTCCAGAGTAGTGTCTGAGCGTCGTTAGAAGCAGGCATCTCGTTAGCTAATACATTACACCAATCAAGGAGAGTTATCTTAAGCCACAATTAATCTGCTCCCTGGCATATGGTGATAGGAAAGCATCATGCTGTTTCTTAATTAAAAGCAAACGGATTAAAAATGATTAATAAGAGTATTAAATATTCTCCTAAACTAAAGGCTTTGGGATTCTGGGGTAAATCTAGGTTTTGTTTTGTTTTTTTCCTATTCCGAAACCCAAGAAGCATTCATTATTTTATTTTTTCCTCCCCTGAAATCCTTCTCAGTAGGGAGCACGTATGGAGGTCCTCAAGCATCTGGTCAGAAGTCTAAATTACCAGTAATGGAGGAAATGGCAGTGTAGGGTTCAAGTGGCAGTGGCTGTTAGTAGGGCCGTGCATCCATCCACATGTGGGGTGTGCAGCAAGCTGGGACAGACGCAAGAGTTCAACCAGCCATCTTATAGGGAAAGCTTTGCTACCTCCTCCCACCTCCATTCATAGGGAGATGTGGTGCCACCTTTTCCTTAGAAACAAAACACTTCCTGCCTTTTAGCTTTAGAGATGCCATTAGTCCTGCGCGAAGGCGCAGAGCAGTGGAAAGGCTTGCACTGTCTTGGCCACACCACCCTAACTAGAGGTCTGATTTTTTTAAATCAGTGATTAAAACAGAGACCGGCAAATCTGGGGCCAGAAAAAGAAATAGACAAGAGCTAGAAAGGGTGCATTGCTGATCTTAATCTTGGGGCTGTTCTCAAATGTGAAGGACGCCTCAAGGATTTTTAGGAATGTGGAAATCAGTGAAATGACATATAATAACCAGTCACATCCCAGCTAACTTGCCAGTTGAGTTAGAGATGGGAAAGTGAGGGTCTGAAAGAAACCATTATTTTTTAAAGGCATGAAATAGAAAGTCAGAAAACAGCCCAACGCTCAGTTCCTTATTGCTTGATACCTCTTGAAGACTGTGATGAAAACGTTTCCTCTGTGCCTTTGCAAGCCCTGTAGTTACAGCTATAGCTTTTGCACTATTGCTCATATACAGGTTTCATGTAGCCACATCTCAAGCTTCAAAGCCTCTGAGAGTCCCTAATGCACCCACCTATTAAATTACAGCACCAAACTCATTGTCATTCTGACTTTGACTTCGTTAGTGATAACAGAGAAGGATAGCATACCTTTAAAGGACGAGCTTTGTGTTTAATTACCCAAACAAAATGACATAAATATGAATGAGCCCTAATGGTGGTACTTGGTTTTCTGGAAACCATTAACAAAACGATTCCTAAATGATTTGTAAAGAAAATGAGAGGAGAAGAGAGCAAGGAGAAGGCTATTAGGCTTCTAACACACTCCTGAATTATTATGTAGTCAACTACCTAGGAAATACTCAGCTAAATGATCTTGAAAAAAGGAGGCGAGAGGTGGTTTGTTGAGACTTTCAGGGTTATAGACATCTTGACCCTTTTGAATACTCTCATAGATAATAAAATGGGGGTTAGGTTTCTGACTTGGTGGCTCTACCCTGGTGGCAAGACTTCCTCACATCAATCCCTTCTAGGTGCCTTGCTGAAAGACAGCAGGCCATATATTTCAGAAGACTTCTACAGCTGATGGGCTGAGGCCGTCCAGGAAACTCGAGGCAGCTCATCCACCACGCCTGGCTGGAACTATAGACTTACACCTTAGGAATTGTGTCTCAGTTCCTTGGGAAATATACCTTTCATTTCAGAAACGCCAAATAAACACCCCTTTACCCCCAGTCAGCACTTTACTAAATAATTTGGGCTTTTAACTTTCTCTCAGATCTGTCCAGTTACTGAATTCTTTTAGCCTCTGTAAAATAGGGAGACATCTAGAGTCTAATAGTACCCAAGTAAGAGTGTGAGCATTGATGCCCTCTGGAGAGCCCAAGAGAATGCTTTGAATTTGCATCTTGTATCAAAAGAAGGAGAGGGGGAATAAGTACTCTCCTGTCTTGGGGCTTGTTTCCTCTTTCTACTATTTCTGCCAACAGTAAAGGAGAATCCTGAACAACTTTTGTACAGTGAGCAAGCTTTTGGAGTGAACTTTCCAGTTGCTGAACAATCTGGGTGTCCAGGGCTGGCCTGTGCCCTGGTGTTTGACCATGAGTCATCTTTTTGCAGGCCTATGTTTGGGACAATAATAAAGAGCTGGTGGAATGGTTGGAGAAACAGCTGACAGAGGAAGATGGTGTTCGCTCAGTGATAGAGGAAAACATCAAGTATATCAGCAGAGACTATGTCCTCAAGCAGATCCGCAGGTAAGACCAGCAGAGTGGGCGAACCCCTCGATAGGAGAAGTGGGGTTAACTTCTTTGGGACAAAAAGTTTAAGAACCAGGAGATGATGATGCCTTGGAAACTTTGTGCTCTGTTTCTGTTTGAGACTGATGTAGTTGACCCTCAGATGAAAATACAGCCCCGAAACACAATTACTTCTCAGTTGCTGGTCCCCAGGGGCTCTTAGTAATCTTGGCTACATGAAGGCTGGGTTCATTGTACCCACCTGTTAGTTCAAAGTACAGATACTCTAACTGGATGAATGATTCTGTGAGGAGGGGAGGGCGGTAGTTCTGGGACACTAGCTCCCACCCTCCCAGGCAAGTGTCAGCTGTGTTCCTCTAGAGTCTTCTCTCCAGTCTTCTTTAACTTTTTATTTGGAAACATTTCACTTACAGAGAAGTTGGCAAAAATAAAAACAGTTCAAAGAACACCCCCTGTATATCCATATCCAGATTTACCTGTTTACATATTTTGCTCCATTTGCTTTATCATTTGTGAGTGTGCTCTCATATATATTACTTTTTCCTTTTTCTGAAACATTTAAGGGTAAGTTATATGTATCATGGCCCTTCCCCTCTAAATGCATCAGTGTGTATTTGCTAAGGCTAGGAATATTCTCTTACATAACCACAATAAAATTAGCAACTTTAGTAAATTTAACATCGATACAAACTTTTATCTAATCTACCATTTGCATCCCAGTGTTGTCAGTTAACTCAATAATATCCTTTTACCCCCTTCAGTAAAGGTTCCTCTGAGGTCAAATATTGTGTTTAGTTGTCCTGTCTCTTTAGCTTTCTCTAATCTGGAACATTTCGACAGCCTTCCTTTGTCTTTTATGAATTGCCATTTTTATACAGTCTCCTACCACTCCTATACTTTTTTAATAGAACATTCTTCCTTTCTCAGGATTAGCTTCAGGTTATGCATTCCCAGTTAGAATTACATTAACTGATGTGTCTCTTCTCAGGGTTATCACATCTGAGGGCAAATAATGTTCATCTGCCCCTCATGATGTTAATTTCAATCACCTGGTCAAGATTGTGTCTGTATAATTACTGTTTTTCCTCCTGCACCTAATGAACAGTCTGTGGGGAGACACTTCAGAGTCCCTGGGTGGCGCAAACAGTTACGCATTCAGCTACTAATTGAACGGCTGGTGGTTTGAATCCACCCAGAGGCACCTAGGAAGAAAGGCATGGTGATCTACTTCTGAAAGATCACAGCCACTGGAAACTCATGGAGCATAGTTACTTTGCAACACATGGGGTTGCTGTGAGTCAGAATCATCTCTACAGCAGCTAGTTTGGTTTCTTTCTTCTGGCGGGGCTGGGGGTGAGGGTGCGTGGAGACACTTTAAAACCATGCAAATATCACCCTGGATTTAGCATCCATTGATGATCCTTTTTTTGGACCATACCTGTTCAGGGTATGATGGGTCACGTTTTCCAGTGATGATTCTTGCCTGATCAGTCTTGACAGTGATGACTGCAAAGTGACTTTCAAACTCTAGCACTCCCTCCAGTTCCTAGTCACCATCAAATTCTACTGTAAGTGAAGGCCTCCCTTCTCCCCCATTCATTTATATATTTATTGATACAGATGAATGAATTTCTGTTTTTTCAATAATTTATAATTCATTATTATTCCTTATTATTTTGATGTCCAAATTGTCACAGGTTCGGTCAGTGGGAGCCCTTTTAAGCTGGCTCCTGTGTCTTTGTCACATGTACCCACTGTTTTGTTGTTACAGTTCATCCTGCTTTCTAGCATAGCAAGATGTTTCGAGTTTATCTTGTACCTGCTTTGATGCTGGGGATGTTTTTAACGTAGGCATACAACTCAGATGAGATGGTCACTAAAGCACCTGCAGTGGACTATGTTAGCATGTTTATTGGGCAATAATTCTTAAGCTTAGCTGATCTAGACACTTCTTCCTCTCCAGCTTGGTACAGGCCAACCCAGAGGTTGCCATGGATTCCATTGTCCACATGACTCAACACATCTCACCCACTCAGCGAGCAGAAGTCATACGGATCCTTTCCACGATGGACTCCCCTTCAACGTAGGAAGAGCCTCCTGTCCCCTCCCTGCCCTGCCTCCTGAGAAATGGCCAGAGCTGCCTTTTACCACTGAAACCAATGTAATGAGAAGGCACAGGAGACCCACCTCTGGAATCAAAGTGGCATTTTGCATCCCCTTGAATGTGTTCAGGTTATGCATGACATATACTGGGCTATGAGATCACTCCCGCTCACTGGTCACACCTATCCCATTCAGTATTTATTACCCTGGCTGTAGTTATCACCCTGTCTACCCTCACAGGACCTGAGAAGACAATGAAGGGTACAAGCACGTACCGTGAGGTCTTACTGCACAAAAGCAGGCTGCCCGTCCTCTCCTGACAGCCCTTGGTCCCATCATGGGGAAGTGAGAGGAGTTGCCAGGCAGTCAGCAGCCCTGCCTCACCCCAGCTCCATGAGCCTGCAGCTCCAGGCAAACAGAGGAGGGCTGGGGCTGAGGTGACCGCCCAGCACAGTGCTGAGGAGCAGAGGAAGCCTCATGTCAGTTGTTTCTTTAGCCCCACATTCAGCCCAGCACACTAGACACTGGCAAGGAGTCACTCCCAGTTAAACCACACTGAGATACTGGTTCATTAGGAAGGAATTAGAGCATGAAATTTACCACAAGCTCCACAGGAACTCAAAGATGAGGGTAAAACCATGATCCAAGAAGCAGAAGGAAGAAAATAAACCCAAGTCGTCATTCTTGACTGAGAGGACCTCAACCTTGGGTTAAATTCTCTTAGATGGAATGGTGGTTGACCTGCCACTGGCCTGGACATCACTGCTTGACTGGCTGTTGCACCTGGCAGGCAGCCGCCAGACCAGCACCTGAGAGGCCCCAGCCCTTTGCCAGGGGCCCCACAAGCACTGCTATAGCCTGAGTTGGTGGGGAGAGTCAAATGGAATTGCCCTGTACTGTTGCTGGTGGAAACTAGTTATTCATACCACAGGGAGAGCAGGCCAGATAGCCTCTTTCTGGGACTTGGAAGATTGTTACAAGAGGCTCATGGTGTCTACAGAGTCACTCATCTTTCTCTACAAGGCAAGTGTGACCAACTCTCTGAGCAGCTGACATTCCTGCCCTGTTTGGTCTTGTCTCTTCCCCAGACTGTACACAGCCAAGAGGTGCAGCAGGTCTCCCTGCAGCTGCTGAAAGGAACCCTGGTGACATCCCGCCCTCCCCGGTGTGGGGACGCGTCCGAGGACCCACACGACTTTAAGAATATCTACAACTCAGTAATGGTGCTGTGGTCTTCCAGGCTTACTGCTCCCTTTCTGGCCTCCTCAGGGGTAGTGGAGAGAGTTATTTTCAACCACCAGTTCGTTCTAGAAAAGTGCTTACTGGCTCACCCACCTGTATTCCTAAAGCAAGAGTGGCGGGGGGTCAGGGCTGGGGTAGCACCCAGTTCCTGCGGTGCAGCTAACTGCATTTGTCACTGATGACCGCAGAGGGAATCATTAAGACATTAGAATGAAAAGTATGAGTACTTATGTACAAGCTACAGTTTTGAGCCTTAACCCTAGTTCACACACAAGAAAAGAGCTCCACCACCCCTTCAGGAACTGTTTGTGTAGATGGCTTGGCTGGACTTCTCAGCAGTTCTGAATTGCAGGTGGGCACTTTATGTGCAAATGGTTCTGATGACACATGTGGCTGGGTACATCACCAACTGCCCCCAGGAGCTCAGAGCTGCAGCCAGGCTGCCCCCATGGAAGGCGCAGTGTTTGGCACCATCAAAGCAGGGTGGGAAAAACAGGGAACAATTCTCAGTCTAGGAAGTAACACCACTGTTGCTGGTTACTTGCTTACCCAGTAAGAACTGGATGAATCTTAGGTCAGATTATTCCTCTGCATGTTTCTGTAATAAATACAGTGGCACGTCCCTACAGGTGAGCTGAAGTCCTGCACTTCTCAATTGGCCTGTCTTCACCTGTACTTGAGCTGACATTTCTTCAGAGGCAGGATGGGTTATACTCTTTTTACCCCCTCCCCAAATTATGACACATTAAATGAAGACATTTCCTCTCCAACACCCTTTAATGCCTACTCCCCAGCCTTCCCAACTTTAGGTCTTACCCTGGACAGGGATTTTTCACAGGGAGAAGTCAGAAAGCACCAGAGAACAGGAGCAATCTGATAGTCCTACAGCCCATTACACATGCAAGGTTACTGAGGCAGGAGGAGTGTAAATGATGTATTGACCAAGACTCGCCCGAACTGAGATTGCCATATTATCTCTTCACTTGTTCACAAAGCAGCCTTCAACTTGTCTCGGTGAGAATTCGATGGACACAGACCCTGATGAGCAAGGAGCTTCAGTCAGGTGCACTTTTTTCACATTTTGTTGAAATAAACCTCCACATTTGTAGAAGAGTCACTGTTTGTCATTTCAGCCCATGCTCAGCCACCTCATCCATTCCACTCTCAGCAGGAGAGTAGGGGCACAGTGGTGGGTGAGCCCCGTCATGGCCCTGCACCATGTTCCTACCCTTTGTCTCTTGAACTCACATAAGAATGAGCAGGGGAAGGTGGTAAAAAGCTGGCCTCGGCCAGCCATGGCTTACTGGCTGAACTGAGGTAAAAATGCCACAAGGCTGTCAATACTCTGGAACTCCACAGCTGAGAGTCATTTCTGTTGTTTTTCCGAGATTGGGTTTAGGGCAGGCGCGAGAAAGGCCACAAGGAAGAAGGAACGTGGCTCACCAGTAGCATGTGCTGAGCAGGAAAGCCACCTGAAAACCTTTGAAGCCCCGAGTCGGTTCTCTCTCAGAAGTCTCCTTCCCAGCAGGCAGTACACTGAGAAGGTTCTAATATGCTCAGTAATTAACACTGGGACCAAATGGCATTAGATATTAGAGATTTTATGGAAAGGTTTTAGATTCTCTTCATCATTAACTAGCTATTAATGCTTTTTGAAGTCAGACCTTGGGCACAGGAAGGCACTAGGGCAAGAGACAGGACTGTGTGCCTTTAACCTCTACCTCAGTTTCCCTGAAAAGGCACTCTATGAACCCGCATGGTTGAGGCACGAACAAACCCCAATCCCTAAAGATCCACAGAGAAAGGTGCAGGCCACAAGGAAGTCAGGAAGGGAATTACTGGCCTTTGCTGATTGCTGAAACTCAGTGCTACGTCCATCTCCCTCTTTGGAATATGTGGTAAAGCAAAGGGTGACTTTTTCTAAAACGAAATAAAATGTTACATTAAAAAAAATATTTGAATCACTCTTAAACCAGATGTAACAGGAAGGGTGATTCAGGATCCAGTGGGGAGATTGCTGCTGTTTGCCTGCAGCTGCCACGCTCTATGAGCAGGGAATCCTGGTCAGCGTTGAGGCCCTCCACTCGGCAGGCAGACAAGAACAAGATCGCATGGCACGGACCCTAAGCGTCCGCAGTCTCAGCCAGCACCTGTTGGTGGTTCTGAGGAAGGGCAGCAAGATTAATGGAAAAAGTGATGATACTGCCTTTTCTTGTGGGAAGTTGCCTGATACTTATAGTGTTTTCTTCTGGGGAGTCACATTTCCTTCCCCAGTCTTTAATTAAAAAAAAAAAAAATTTAAACCCCCACTGGTATACTTTGGGATAACAGGAAAAGACTGAACAGCAAGGGTTCTGTGATCTAGACCTGGCCCACCTTCCCTAACTCAAAACAAGAACATGGTGATGGGCACAAATGCTCGATGTCCATCACAGGGAGGAGCTTGCCTGCGCTCCTGATGTGCAAGGCTCACTGCCAGGCTTTGATGATAGGCCTTGGGAGGAGCTGAGCTGGGGAGGCAAACCTTCATTCAAATGCGTGGTTGCTCAGGGTCTGGGCACAAAAAGGGTAAAGCCTGGGCCTGACCTGATCACACTGAGGCAGAGAGCACTAAGGGCCAAGTGAGTGGTAAACACAGTTAAGGGCCTTTTGGCAGAGAGGTGGTTTCCTGTTGGGAGAGTAAGGCAAGATGTCCCAGGCCAGGGCAGTGGCATTTGCAAAGTTACTCAAGTCACCCTGGGAATGTTGGGTGAGAGCAGAGCTGTCATTTGCTGGAGTGGTGAACAGTGAAACCTAAAAAGCAAGCAGGTGTCAGGTCATGAAGAGTCTTAAACGCCAAGCCAAGGTGCAGGGGTGTGTCCTGAGGAGAGTGGGTGGGACGCCTGCGATGGTTTTGTGAACATGGGAAGGCTGTGTATAGAGGTTCAGAAAACAGCCTGGTTCAAAGAAAAGAGCATGGCCTTGGGCACCAAGAAATCTTTGTCCAGGCTCAGCTCCATCATGTGTGTAGCCCCCAAGCTGGAGGAGTCACCTGGTATAGTAGACCCAGGCTACCCACAGAGGGTATAGAAATAATGGGTCAGCTAGTCTCAGTACTCTAAAAATCCTGCCTGTGCCTCAGTCAGGTGTCAAAGGCTTGCCACGCCGTTGTCTTTCTGTTGGCTGGGGTTTTGTCAACCCGGGAAGGTAGCACTGGCCACCTTATGCTCACCAGAGGCTCAAATGGACAGTTGTTAATAATAAATGAGAATAGGATGTCTTCATAAATGTATTATTTCATCAAGCAAAATTTTCCACAACATGGGATTCCCTGTGGTTAATTAAGGGACAGAATGATAACAGAGGCTCAGCCCTGAGAGGGCTGGCAACCATCCACTGGGCCCAGCCCACTAGGAACTGCAGGGGGATGGGATAGACTAAAGCTCAGAAAGGTTAACTGATGGGCCTCATCCAAAAATTCTGATTCTGTGATTGGCCTTCTAGAGTGAATAGGAAGGGTTGAGGAGAGAGAAACCACTATAAAAGTCCAGGCCCCAGATTAGGGAAAAGCTAATAGAATTCTTGTCCATACTAATTAGTACTTTAGTATCTACTTAAAAGAGCACAGACTTTGGAATAAGCCTGAACTGGGTTCAAACATATACTCCTCATATACTACTGTTGTCTTTGGGCAAGTTCCTGACTTCCTTGTTTGTGAAATGTGTATAATAATAAGCACCTCAGTGGGGCTTTTTGAAAATTATCTTAAGCTAGTTAACAAGAACCAAGTGCTGGGCTTTAGTAACAAATTCTCAGATGTAGGTTTCTCTGTGCCCTGCCGCTTACATATGTTCTCAAGATCAGGGATCTTTCATCACTCAGTAGTACTTTCCTTGTAGGGTGTTGTCACAGAACCATTCCCTTGGTGAGGGTAGTATCTAGAAAAGATGATCTCTAGGCATGCTGCTCCATGGACACTAGGAGTGTCACTGAGGGGCAATGCAGCTGCGTCAGAAGGCTGAGCTCCAAGCATGGCCGCCCTCACAGTCGGGCCTTGAGCAGCCCAAGGGCCTTCTGGAGTCTTCGTTCCCTTGGAATATAAAATGAGAGGACAGGATGAGACAATCCCTAAAACAGATCTCTTTCAGCTCTAAAAAGATTCTAATCTGGGATAATGGATGAATTGAAGTTTGGATTAAAAATCTTCTGATTTAGGATTTAGGGGGGACTTCCAATATAGTGGAAGCCCTGGTTATAGTGGTTAAGAGCTATGGCTGCTAACCTAAAGGTTGGCAGTTCGAATCCACCAGGTGCTCCTTGGAAACCTTATGGGGCAGTTCTGTTCTGTCCTATAGGGTCGTTATGAGTCAGAATCAACGGCAATGGGTTTGGTTCCAATACGGTAAAGAAACCCTGGTGGCGCAGTGGTTAAGCACTCAGCTGCGAACCAAAAGTGTGGTGGTTTGAACCTACCAGCCGCTCCATGGGAGAAAGATCTAACAGTCTACTTCTGTAAAATTTATAGCTTTGGAAAGTCTATGGGGCAGTTCTACTCTGTCCTATAGGGTTGCTATAAATTGGAATCAACTCAACAGCAATAGGTTTGGTTTGGGTTCTCCCCCCGCCCCCCACAATATGATGGAATGAATAGCAAACCCTCTACCAAAAAGCAGTGATAGAACTGGACAAAAAGCATTTCTAGTCTCTGGAAATCAACCAGTCATACACCAAATTGAGAAGCAGCTACTCATTAAAAACTAGTGAACTTTGGGTAAGAACACTGAAAGTCTGTAATGGTCTTACCTAGGGCTGCTCCCATCCCCCAATCTAGCTTGAATTTTCACAGTTTTACGGAGTGGCTAACCAAAGGTCAGCAGTTTGAATCCAGCAGCTGCTCCTTGGAAACCCTATGGGACAGTTCTACTCTGTCCTTACAGGGTTGCTATGAGTCGCAATGGACCCAAAGGCAACATGTTTGGTTTTTTTTGGACTAGGGCAGAGCAAGCCCTGAAAACCTGCATGTTTGCTGCTGGAGGGGGCTACTTGGAAAAAATCCATTGTTACTAACAATAGTGATTTCAGTAGCAAACAAACAGGGAAGACCAGTTAGCCTAAGGTTGTATTCCTGGTTGACTCAAACAACAGACCAGCAGGCTGGACAGAAATTTAACAGAGACTGGAAATGAGGCAGCCACAGAAGACCTTAATAAGCTTGTCCACACATCCACAGGGGACAGCTCAGAGAGAGTCAAGATATCCACATATCCCTAGCTGATGATAAACCTGTGAGCAAGATACGAGAGGGCCCAGGAGAAAGTAAAAGCCAGGGCAGAGTTTAAAAGTGCCTAAATTTTGAATATGCTCCCCAACACACATACACACAGATCTGTCAGCAGAGGGTAGAAGCCTTACTAGCTCAGGTATTCGAGCACAACAGCTTCCCAAATCATTGGCTGACTACTAGATGATGCAAGTTCAAGGGTGACTCCTAGAAGGCTAGGCTTAAAGAGCAGAATTAAAAAAAAAAAAAAAAAAAAAAACTGAACAGAGACATCAGTGTCTGCACACTGCAGGGGAAACAGATTCCATAGATTTAGTCCAGTCAAGTTACTAAGCAAACCAAAAATATGCGACAACAAGAAACTTCAGGGGAAAAAATCAGGATCTATAATTGTACAATATAAAGTCCAGTTTTCAACAAAAAAATTTGTGAGACAAACAGAAATGTATAACTTAGGGAAAAAAAGTCAAAAATTTTCTGAGTCCTGATATTGAATTTAGCAGAGAAGGACTTCAAATCAGCTATTATAAATACGTTCAAAGAACTAAAAGAAACCATGTTTAAAGACTTAAAGTATGATGACAATGACTTAAGAAGAGAATCTCAGCCAAAAAAATAGAATTTTTTTTAAAAAGAAGGAAATTCTGGGGTTGAAAAGTACAATTACTGAAACGAAAATTTCACTAGAGGGACTAAACAGTAGATTTGAGATAGCAGAAGAATCATAAACTTGAGATACAGTGATTGAAATTATCCAATCTGTAGAAGAGAGAGAAGAATGAAAAATGAACAGAGCTTCAGAGACCTGTGTAACAATATCAGGCATACCAGTATACCATATTTTTACGCAAATAACACGCGCCTTCTATGTTTGTTTGCCAACCGCCCTCCCTCCCATGAGGTATTTTCATAAGCGTGCTAACCTAATTTTTTTTTTACAGCAACATGTAAAAAAAAATGGCGTAGTGGTGCTTATGATGAAAATACCTCACAGGGGAGGACGCAGTTGGCAAACAAACATAGGAGGTGCACGTTATTTGCGTAAAAATATGGTATGTGTAGTAGGAGTCCTGGAAGGAGAGAAGAGAAAGGGGCGGACAAAGTATTTGAAGAAATAATGACCAAAAACTTCCCCAGTTTGACAGGAAACAATCTGCAGATATAACAGTTCAATAAACCCCAAGTAGGATAAACACAATGATCTACAGACACTTCACAGCCAAAATGTTGAAAGATAAAGAGAAAATCTTAAAAGCAGCAAGATAAAAAAACAACTTATCACAAAAAGAGGAAAAACAAGTATCAGCTGACTTTCTTCAGAAACAATGAAAGCCAGAAGGCAGTAGGCTGATATATTCAAAATGCTGCAAGAAAACAAACAACAACAACAAAAACCTGTCAACCAAGAATCCTTTATCCATAAGGAATCACTGGGTGGCAAAAACCGTTAAACTCTTGACTACTAGCTGAAAGGTTGGCAGTTCAAACCCACCCAGAGGCACCTCGGAAGACAAGGCTGGCATCCGCTTCTCAAAGGTAACAGCCTTGACAACCCTACAGAGCAGTTCTACTCAGCACACGTGGCTTTGCCATGAGTCAGAATCAACTCAATGGCAACTAACAACAACAAAAGCCTTAATACAAAATTGATAGAGAAAACAAGTATAAATTCACTGACACACTATCAACCTAAAAACCTACCAGATCCTGTAGGGTTGCTATGAGTCAGAATCAACTCGATGGCAATGGGTTTTGGGTTTTTATATCAAGAAAAACTATCCTGAAAACAAATGAAGGTGAAATAAAGATATTCCCAGAAATAGGACTGAGAGAATTAACTGCCAATAGATCTGCCTTACAAGAAATATTGAAGGCAGTCACTCAGGCTAAAAAGAAATAATCCAAGATGATAAATCTACACAAAGAAATGAAGAGTACTGGAAAAGGTAATTGTATGGGTAAATATAAAAGACTGTGTGTGTGTATTCAACTTCTTTAAAAGACATAAGATTGCATAGAACAATAATTATGCCACTGTATTGCTGACTTTATAATATATAAATGTAATATATATGATAGTCACACAAAGGAAGGAGGAGAAGTGGAGCACTAGTGGAACCAGGATTCTGTATTTTACCATAATTTAGTATTTGTCTCAAATAGATTGTGAAGTAACCCCTAGAATAACCACTAAGAAAATAATAAAAATATATAGCAAATAAAAAAGTTTAAAATGGTACACTGTTTAACACAAAAGAAGGCAGTAAAGGAGGAACAAAGGAACAAAACTTTATCAATAATTTCATTAAATGTGAAAGGACTAATCACTCCAATCTAAAAGTATGGATTAAAAAAAAAAAAAAAAGGAACCATATCCCTCTACAAGATACACACTTTAGATTCAAAGACACAAATAGGTTGAAAGTAAAAGTATAGAAAACTATATACCATACAAACAGTAACCATAAGAGAGTTGTAGTGGCTGTATTTATATTGGAAAAAAGAGATTTAAGATGAAATATCACTAGAGACAAAGAGATACATTTATTGTGATAAAAACATCATCGGGAAGATATAACAATTTCTAAATATATAAGCACCTAACAACAGAGCCCCAAACTACTTTAAGCAAAAATGGTCAGAATTGAAAGGAGAAATAGTCGATTCAACAATAATAGGTCTCAATCAATAACTTGAGCTTTCTCCTTAAGAAACTAAAAGAAAACCAAACTAAACCCAAAGCAAGCACAATGAAGAAAACAATGAAGATTCGAGTAGAAACTAATAGAAAACAGAAAATAGAGAAAAATTTTAAAATTAAAAGTTGGTTCTTTGATAAGATCGACAAAATTGACAAACAAGAAATAAGACACAAATTTCCAAAATCAGGAATGGAAGAGGGCACATCACCAGCAACTCTACAGAAATTAAAAGGATTACAACTGTATTACGATCAACTTCATGCCTCAAATTAGACAACTTAGATAAAATGGAAAAATTCCTAGAAAGACACAAACTTACCAAAACTTACTTGAGAGAGAAGAAACAGAAAATGTGAACAAACCTATAAGTAAAGAAATTAGTAATTAATTTTCTCACAAAGAAAAGCTCAGTCCCAGAAGGCTCCCCTGGTGAATTCTATCAAATATTTAAAGAAGAAATAATTCTAATCCTTCATAAACTCAAAAAACAGGAGGGAATATTTTTATCCTGATAACAAAAGCCAAACAGACATCACAAGAAAACTACAGACCAATATCCCTTATGAACATAGATGCAAAACTCCTTAGCAAACATTAGCAAACTGAATCCAGCAACACATGGGAAAAAAAAAAAATTATACACCATGGGATTTGTGTATAATTTGTGTGGGATTTGTCCCAGAAGTATAAGGTTAGTTTAACATCCAGAATCAACTAATGTAATACATCATATTAATAAAGAACAAAAATCACATGATTATCTGAACAGATGCAGAAAAGCATTTGATGAAATCTAATAGTCATTCCAGATGTAAATTCTCAACAAATTATTAATGGAAGGGAACTTGCTTAACCTGTTAAAGAGCATCTATGAAAAACTTCAACTAACATTGTACTTAATGGTCTAAAGACTGAATGCTTTTCCCCTAAGATCAGGAACAAGGCGATGAAGATGTCCACTTCTGCCATGTCCACTCAGCACTGTACTGGAGGTTCTAGCTAGTGCAATAGGCTAAATAAGTAAAAATTTAAAGGCTACCAGATTAGAAAGGAAAGAATAAACTCTTAATTTGCAGATGACATGATCCTGTAAGAGGAATCCACTAAAGAAAAAAAAAAAAACACTAGAATTAATAAACACGTTCAACAGTTTCAGGGTTACAAAGATCAATATACAAAAAAAAAAAAACAACCAAAAAAAAAAAAACCTTGGTAGTCTTTTTATATAGTACCAAGGAGCAATCCAAAAATGAAATTAAGAAAGCAGTTTCATTCACAACAGCATCAACAATAAAATACTTAGGAATAAATGTCTTAAAAGAATGTAAGACGACTTACACTGAGAATTATAAAATTTTGCTTAGAGAAAACTATAAATGAAGAGACAGGCCATGTTCATGGATTAAAAGATTCAATGATAATACAGCAATTCTCCCAGAATTGATCTACAAATTCAATGCAATCCCTATCAAAATCCCAGCAGGCATTTTAATAGAAATTGGCAAACTTATCCTAAAATTTATGTGGAAATGCAAAGGATCCAGAATAACCAAAACAATTTTAATAAAATTTGGAGGGCTCAGACTACCTGATTTCAAAATTTTTATTGGTGTAAAAACAGGCATATAGAATAGAATTGAGAGTCCAGAAATAAATTATCTTACCTTTATGGTCAATTGGTTTTTGACAAAGGAGTCAAGGCAATTCAGTGGGGAATAGGAGAGTCTTCTCAGCAAATGGTGCTGAGACAATTGGATATTCATATGCAAAATTATATTTTTAGACCCTCACACCATACATAAAAATTAATTCAGAACGGATCACTGACCTAAATGAAAGAGCTAAAACTATAAAACTTCTGGAAGAAAACACAGGAGAAAATCTTTGTGACCCTGGGTTGGATAAACATTTCTTAGATTTCACACCAAAAGTATGATCCATAAGGAAAAAGAAATTAATAAATCAGACTTCATCAAAATTAAAAAAATTTCATGAGACACTAATTTGCTCTGTAGACCTTCATCTAAAGCACAGTAAAAAAAAAAATTAAGAACTTTTGTTCTTCAAAATACACCATTAAGATAAAAATTCCAATAGCCTTCTTTGCAGATATGTAAAAGCCTATGCTCAAATTTATATGGAAGGGCAAAGGGTCCCATATAGCTAAAGCAATCTTGAAGAAAAAGAATAAAGTAGGAGGACTCACACTTACTGATTTCAAAACATATTATAGAGCCACAGTAATTAAAACAGCCTGGTACTTGTTTAATAATATACATATAAACCAATGGAATAGAATTGAGAGTTCAGAAACACATCTATACATCTACGGTCAACAGATTTTCAACAATGCTAAGTCCATTCACTGGGGAAGGGAGAGTCTCTTAATAAATGATGCTGGAAAAATTGGATTTCCACATGCAGAAAAAATAAATCAGGATGCCTGCCTCACATCATACACAAAAACCAGTTCAAAATGGATCAAGAACCTAAATGTGAAAACTAAACCATAAAATCCTTAGAATAAAATATAAGGGTGTGGCTGCAGGACCGAGTTTTTAACAATAGATTATCAGGTATGACAACAAAAGCTCGAGCACAGCATAAAAATGGGACAGCATAAAAATTAAACACTTTTGTTCATCAAAGGACTTTTATCAACAGAGAGAAAAGACAACCTACAGACTGGGAGAGAATTTTGGGGAACCATACATCTGATAAGGTCTAATATCCAAAATATATATAAAACTTCTACAACTTAACAAGAGAAAAGATAAATAACCCAATCAAAAAATGGGTAAAAGATGTGAAAAGACATTTCACCAAACACGATATTCAAATGGGCAACCAGCACATGAAAAAATGATGTTATTAGCCATTACAGCAATGCAAATCAAAACCACGAGATACAAATTCACTTCCACTAGGATGGCTACGATTTAAAAAAAAAAAAAAAAATGTTGGCAACCATGTGGAGGAATTGGGACCCTTATCCATTGCTGATGGGAATCAAAATGGTACAGCCGCTGTAGTGAACAGTTTGGCGGTTTCTCAAAAAGTTAAACATAGTACTACCATATGACCCAGCAATTCCCTCTTAGATATACATACAAGAGACTTGAAAGCAGTAACACAAACAGATACATGTGCCCCAATCTTCACTGCAGCACTGTTCACAATAGCCAAATGTGGGAACAACCTAAATGTCCATCAACAGATGAATGGATAAATAAAGTGTGATAATACCTTCAATGGAATACTACTTAGCCATAAAGAAAAATGAAGTCCTGATACATGCTACAATGTGACTGAACCCTGAAGACATTATGTTGAGTGAAATAAGTCAATCACAAAAGGACAAATACTGTATGATCTCATTTACAGGAAATAACACATGTACAGAGACCAGTGTTTATTAGTAGTTACCAGGGGCAGGAAGAATGGGGGAAGCAGGGAGTCCCCTGTTTTAGGAAACAGTGAGTTTCTGTTTATGGTGATGGGAACTTTGACAACGATTATGGGTGATGTTTGCATAACATGATTAATGTCACTGATACCACTAAATTGTACATTTGAAAGATGTTGAATTGGCAAATGTGTTATATATATTTTTACAAAAATAAAAAAAGAGTATGATTCTCACACACACAAAAACTTCTACAACAACAAAAAGACCAAATCAAAAAATGGGCAAAGGACATGAATAGACATTTCACCAAAGAGGATATTCAGATGGCCAACAAGCACATGAAAAGATCTTCAGCATCATTAGCCGGTAGAGAGAGGCAAATCAAAACCACAATGAGACACCTCCTCACCCGCATTAGAATGGCAACAATTAGAAAAGAAGAAGAAAGAAAACGGAGAACAGGTGTTGAGAAGGTTGCAAAGAAACAAACCCTCATCCATTGCCGGTAGGAATGTAAAATGGTACAGCCTCTGCGGAAAACAGTTTGGCAGTTCCTCAAAAAGTTTAACACAGAACTTACCTACCATATGACCCAGCAATCCCACACTTGGGTATATACCCAGAAGACGTGAAAGCAGGAATGCAGACAGAAACCTATACACCAGTGTTCACTGCAGCACTTTTCACAATAGCCAAAATGCAGAAACAGCCTAAATGTTCATCAACAGATGAATGGATAAATAAAATGTGGTATATACAGACAATAGAATATTACTCAGCCACAAAGAGAAATGAAATCCTGATGCATGCTACAACATGGCTGAACCTTGAAAACATCATGCTAAGCAAAAGTCAGCCGCAAAAGGACAAACACTGTATGATCTCACTTATATGAAATAAGCAAATATACAGAAACCAAAGATTATTAATGATTACCATGGGTGCGAGGAAAAGGGGGAGTTTTTTCTTAGGGGACATTGAGTTAATGGTGGTGGAATAATTTGGAAAGGACAGTGATAATGCTTGCACAACATGAAGAATGTAATCAATGTCACTGAATTATAATGTAGAAATTGTTGAACTGATGAATGTTTTGTTGTATCTATTTTCACCACAATAAAAAAAGACAATGTTAAGAAAATGATAAACCACAAACTGGGAGAGAGTATTTGTAAATCATATATCTGATAAAGGACTTGTATCCAGAATACAGGTAGTCCCTGACTTACAACGTATTCAAGTTACGACAAACAGCACTTATGACCATCTGTTCTGGGGTTTTGTTTTTTTGGAACATGTTATTGTTAGTAATATGTACTACATACAATGTTACAGCACATAATTTGCTGATGTTATAATTCTCAGATGTTTAATTTTATGATTTACTGTTTAGAACACTGCTGTAGAGATTGTTTTCAACACTAAATCAGGGGCTTCAGTTGCCTGAAAACATGGACCCAAACTGCTTTGATAAAGTCAACAGGCAGATTCTGGAAGCACTGAGATGTTACCATGAAATATATGAAGAAAAAAAGAAAAGGACCATACAGACAACTCTCACTAATTTTCCGACTAGAAATGCCATCCCCATTCCCAGGAGTAATCCAGATGATCCATAACTTCTACAACTGGAGTTATTACAGCAACTGACAAAATGCCAACATTGTCCAACTCTTCTCATCATCATAGTAAATTTTTATGATTTGTGTATTTTTTACATATGTATGTGTCTTAGTCATCTAGTGCTGCTGTAACAGAAATACCACAAGAGGACGGCTTTAACAAACAAAAGTTTATTCTCTCACAGTCTCTAGTAGGCTAAAAGTACAAATTCAGGGCAGCTCCAGGGGAAGGCTTTCTCTGTTGGCTGTGGAGGAAGGTCCTCGTCATCAGTCTTCCCCTGGACTAAGAGCTTCTCTGCGCGGGAACCCCGGGTCCAAAGGATGCACTCTGCTCCCGGCGCTGCTTTCTTGGTGGTATGAGGTCCCCCTCTCTCTGCTTGCTTCTCTTTCCTTTTATCTCTCAAGAGATGAAAGGTGGTGCAGGCCACACACCCGGGAAACTCCCTTTACACTGATCAGGGATGTGACCTGGGTAAGCGTGTTACATCTCACCTTAATCCTCTTTAATATAATCTAATCTTGCCTCATTAACCAAAGGCAGAGATTAGGATTTATAACACATAGGAAAATCACAAAATGGAGGACAACCACACAATACTAGGAATCATGGCCTAACCAAGCTGATGCATATTTTGGGGGGACACAATTCAACCCATGACAGTATGTATGTATTAAAATATATCTGTAAGTTTATATGTAATGTTTCCAACCTCCAAAGACAAATAAAGACTGGATTTATAAAGATACTGATAATAAAAGGCAATAATAATTAAAACTAAATAAAAGAAGTATCCGACTTACACCAGAACCAACTTACAATAGAGTCATCAGAACAGAACCCCATCATAAGTCAGGGACTACCTGTATATAAAGAACTTTACAACTCAATAAGACAAACTCAATTAAAAATGAGCAAAAGATTTGAATAGACATTTCACCAAAGACAGACATATGAATAGCTAATAAGCACACAAAATGATGTTCAACATCATTAGTCATTAGATAAATGTAAATTAAAACCATGAGTCCCTATAATCTAGAACACCTATAATCATCAGACAGACAATAACAGGTATTAGCGAGAATGTGGAGAAACTGGAATCCTCACACTGCTGGTAGGAATGTGAAACAATATAGCCACTTTGAAAAACAGTTTGGCAATCTCTTAAAAAGTTAAACATAACTTACCATATAACCCAGCAACTGCACACCTAAGTATCTACCCAAGAGAAATGAAAACATATGTTCCACAAAGACTTGTGATTGTTCATTCCAGCTTTATACGTAATAGCCAAATTCTGGAAACCAAATGTCCATCAGTAGGTGAACAGATAAACAAAACGTGGCATACCCATACAATGGAATACTAGTCAGCAGTAAAAAGGAATGAACTACTGACACATGCTATAACATGCATGAAACTTATGCTAAGTGAAAGAAGCCAGACACAAAAGTCTACATATTGTAGGAGTCTTTTTATATGAAACATTCAGAAAAGACAAATCTATAGATACAGAAAGAAGTTATTGCCTGGGGCTGGGGATGGAAGCGGGGATTGACTGCAAAAGGGCATGGAGAAACTTGTTGGGGTTATGAAAATGTTCTAAAAGTGGAATGAGTTGATGGTAGCACAACTCTATAAATTCACTAAAAACCACTGAATTGTACGTTCACAACAGGTGAGTTTTATGGTATGTAAATTATACCCCGGGGGCAGTGGTGGTTCAGTGGGAGACTTCTCACCCTCCATGCAGGAGACCCAGTTCCATTCCCAGCCAACGCACTTCATGGGCAGCCACCACCTATCTGTCAGTGGAGGCTTGCATGTTGCTATAATGCTGAACAGGTTTCAGCAGAGCTTCAGACTAAGACAGACTTCGGAAGAAAGGCATGGTGATCTACTTCCGAAAATCAGCGAATGAAAACCCCATGGATCATAAAAGACCAGGCAGTGCGAGGGGTTGCCATAAGTCACAGGCAGACTTGACGGCAACTAACAAGTTATACCTCCATAAACTAGCAAGGGGTAGGGGTACAGAGGTATACATGAAACAAGTTTGGCAATATACTAGTAATTTTCTGCAGCTGGAGGATGGGTAATGGAGTTCATTATACTATTCCTTCTACTTTTAAGTATGTTTGAAATTTTCCATAATAAAAAAGTTAAAATGCTCTGAGAAGGGAGAGGGAGAGGGTTTCTAGTAGCACAAACAGTTCACGCTCGACTACTAACCTAAAGTTTGGCAGTTAGAACTCACCCTGCGGTGCCACAAAAGAAAAGGCCTGGAAATCTGTTTCCATAAAGATCATAGCCAAGAAAACCCTATGGAGCAGTTCCCCTCTAACACATGGGGTCGCCATGAGTCAAAATAGACTCGACGTCCACAGGTTTGGTTTTTTGGTTCTGAGAAGGGAAGAATCATTGATGAATCAAACATTAACAGCCACGACAGCCTTCACAGTTATGCGTCTACAATCTGGTTTGTTCCATAAGTGGCTTGGGGCAGTTGTAAGCCCTCTTGTCTCAATCTCTGCCACTCTGTAGCTAACACCCAACCTAAAAATCAGCTCTAATCAGAGCCTTTCCGCTGCAGACAGGTGAGAGTCCAGGCCAACCCTGTGCAGATCTCTCCCTGCCCCACCTCCCCAGCCCCACTGCCTGTAGCTCCAGGCCACCCACATCCCCAGGCCTCCCATACCAACCAACCTGACCACCCACAGCCATCAGCCTACCCTCCTACCAGGCCTTTGCACCTGTTTCCACAAACGCCTCCTCATTCTTCAACACCCACTGCTCCCCCTGCGGACAGCCTCGCCGCTTCCCCAAGCAGTTGGTTTAAATTTAGCTTATGGCGTTGCTTGTACAATGCTTGTTTTCCTGTCTGTTCTCCAACGGTACCCAGCTCCTCCTCCTTGAGGTCAGGTGTTGCGTCCATTAGCTATTCTCTCCCAATTCCTATAGAAAAGCTTGTTAAAGAGAGAAGGAAGACCACCTGTGTCTGAAGTGCCTTCTGTAGGCCTTGGCGATCTCGCATAAGAATAATGAGGTTTAGAATTCCACTCAGCAGCTAAGCACACGTACATTGACCCTGGGCACCTTTCTAAGCTAACTGAGATGCAAAATGATCCTTTTAGGATCAAGCTCACTACAACAGCTGCTTCTATGACCCACTTAATACCTTTTCTCAAAACCTTCTCTGGTCTGCCAACCTCTGATGTACCCCAACCAAGTCCTACTTGTGTCTGAGAAAGCCTGGCCAGGCCTGGTGGATGACGCCGAAGGTGAGGGCCTCCAGTCGTCTGCGGCAGACTTGACAGTCACAGCGCCTGGTGTTCACACCCAAGTCCCCAATAACCAGGACTGACGGCTCGGCGCTGCGCTGCTTCTGTGACCTCAGGTCCCAGCACAGCCCGTCTGCTGCTCTTCCCCGCAAGCCACCCCTGCCCCAGCCCCCAGACGGGATTTAGTTACTCAGCACCCAGTAGGAACGTAAGGAATATTATAAACAATATGAAATCACAGACCTGCTGGCTGGTCCAGACACTGGCTGAGTGGTGGGAAGACCCTGAAGAGGGAGACGCAAGCTCGACCCTCAAGAAACTCCAACTTGAGGCCTCGCCGGCAGTGAGGGACTGCACACGCGACTCCGCATCACAGCTGCACAGGCGCAAACCAACCAGCAGCACATGGACTTCCGGCGAGCACTGCGCAGACGCTGCCCCGGGCTGGGGCTCCGAGTGACCAATCCCTGAGCGGCGCTGCCCGGAGGGACGGTTCCGGGCTCTGTAGTGGACCCTTGCCCGGTGGGAGTACCGTGGTCACAATGTCTTTGCACCATTTGCTGCAGACACTACCTCCGCTATCGGATATACTAACTCTTCGAAAGTCAAATACCCCAAATCACTGCTAGACACAAAGATGCAATTATGGGAGGCGGAAACTATACAACTCCACCAATGCATCTAGAACTCTACCCTAAAATATCTGCATATTAAACTACCAAGGACAGTTAAGGTTTCAAAGCGAGAAGATCAAAGTGCTGTCATCTTTTAATTTAATCCTTTTGTTGCATCAATGGTCTTAAGAGGAATGAGAGAGATCAAAATAAAAATGGAAACAAACTATCTTTGTGGCTGTTGTGTTTTAGTCTTTTTTCTCAATTTGGGCCACAAAATAGGTCAGCTCCATTACTGATCAGCCTTCCCACAAATATTTAAAACAAATTGAATTGCACACCCAATACCCATCACAATTACACCAGGCACAATAACTAAATTAGCAATTCAACAAAATAATTGGAAATGCGATTCTCTCTATTCCACCAGTCTCCCTCGAGGGTTTAGCCGATCTATGGGGGAAAACTCAGCTTTCCTAATTCTGTAGCTAATTAGAGACACACTTGTAAATGAAGTTGTTTGTCTTAAAGTTGAAATTCTCTTTTGGGGGTGGGGGAAAGGGAAGGAGAGATGAGAAAGTCCCTCCACTCTGGAACGAGTGTATGAACAGGTATAAAGAATACACGCCTGGCTTCTAATTAGCAGCCATATCTGCAATTAATAAAGAATTAGTATTTTACCATCACTTATTTAGTAATGAGCACCTTCAGAAGAGCCAGCCTGGCTGACGTCCTCCTAAATAAAGAGGTGGCACTTTTAACCGCACTGGAGACTGGGCGCCCTTGGCGCCACTGCTGCTGTTTGTGAGGAGCGGCAGGACCACGGCGCAACAGGTGCGGTCAGTGGGGAGATTCCAGTGCCAACCAGACCCTCTTCTCCGGGACGGAGGTCATTGACAGGACTGGCCAGAGGTGGAAACCCCCCTGACCCACTTGCTCAGGCCACTTTTGGAGAAGCAATCTTGAGGTTTCAATTAGGGTGTCCTTGGCCTCTTTTTTGTTTCTGCAAGAAGGAAAATCTCGGTTTAATTACATAACTGAGAACTAGGGCTTACATCCGTCCCCTCACCCTCCTCTGTGGCGATCAGAATGTGACCTTAAAACGCAAACTCCTCACAGGAGAGGCTGAGGCACCGGCCCCTGGGGCCCACTCCCCGGCCAGGCTGGGTGGCAGAGCCATACCTGGGATCCTAAGAACTCCCTGCAAGGAACAAAGCCCAGACCCTACCAGCAAGGTCAGCAGATGAAAGGTGGCCTCCAGGCCTGGGAAGCCTCTATTTCCACGATCCTCCTAGAACATCATGGCACCCAGGTGGGGAGTGAGGACCGACGAGGTGCCTGCTGCCACGCTGATAAGTACCTTCCAAAGCACCTGCTCCTTCCTGCTTATCTCCTCAAACAATGTGAATCAGGAGTTATCACATTGAAAGTGTTCTGTATTAGCCTTACACTTAGCTCGTAAAGCCAAGTGCCATGTGCTACGACTTTAAAGGACACAAGAATCAAACTGGAAAATGATTTTATGGCATCATGGAGTCAGTTCCCAGCCTAATCCCTTAGGAAGAGAGATGGGGCTAAGTCCGCCTCGCAGGGCTCCCCTCTGCCACTCTGGGCACCAAGGAAGGAAGCCGCTTGCCTCCCCACTCCCTTTACCAGCCCCCCAGGTCTCAGGGCCAAGAAATCAATGGAGACAGGTCACACTCCCAGTTGCTTCTCAAGTCTAGAGCAGAGGCTGCTACCCAGCCTGCTGGGAGGGGCCCAGGGGCATGAGGACACTGAGCCCCTCAGCCCTGGGGCAGCTGGAACTCCTCCTGCCGCATCTGGTAACTTTACCCGCTTCCATTTCAGTGTTTGCTATGACTTGAGAAAGGTTGGGCGGCACTTGTATAGACCTGAGCTGTCCAACAGGGTAGCCAGTTGCCACATGTGGCTGTTGTCGTGTGCTGTTGAGTTGATCCCACTCACCACGACCCTAAAGGACAGGGTAGAACTTCCCCGCAGGGTTTCCTAGGCTGTAATCTTTACAGGAGTAGATCGCCAGGTCTTTTCTCCCACAGAGCCACTGGTGGGTTCGAACCACTAACCTTTCAATTAGCAGTCGAGCGCTTAACCATTGTGCAACCAGGGCTCCTCTGACATGTGGCTACTTACATTTAAATGAAATAAAATTAAATTTTTGGTTCTTCAGTCACACTAGCCACACTGAAGTGCTCAAAAGTGGCGAGTGACTGTTATTCTGACAGTGCAGAAAGATAAGATGATATTTCCATCATTTCAGAAAGATTTACTGGACAGCTCTGGTCTAGACACTGCGGATCACTCCTAGGTTAGAAGAGACGCCTCTGGGGCTCCCCAGCCCTCCCCACAGAAAAACAGAGGAACGGAGGCTGTGGAGCTACACTCACCGTGGAAGGCAGAAAGTGTAGCACAACAGGCTGGTTGCTTTGTGCTCCACATCTGTGGTACCTGCATACTAATGCACCTGGCACTCCTGGAGCCCGGCTTCTCGGCACTTAGAGACCCGGGAGGGAGTGCCCACAAGCACCAGGGCTGCTGCTCTCCTGCCAGGCTGAGCCCTCACCTTGGAAAGCGATGCCATACCTGAAAAAGGCAGACAGCCTGGTCTTCCAGGAGTGCCCACCAGGGTTAACAGTGACAGCTCTAGTGGATGCAACGGGTTTTGATCAAACTCAAGTTAAAAGATGCAGAACTCTACAGAAGAGCAACAGAGGCCACCCAGGAGACTGGATCACCTGACAGTGGCAGTCCTCCTCAGAGCCCGGCACATAGCAGGCCAATAAACATTAAGGAATGGATGAACAGCATTCTTGCACTTGTGTTAAACCCAAGTCTACAAAGATGCCTTTATTTAGAAACAGCTGCTTTAGAATGGGAAGATCCTCAGAAACCAGTTTAGCCAACCCTCTTATATTACTAATGAGGACACTGAGGCCTAGAGGTTACACAGCCTGCTCAAGATTGCACACCCAGCCAGGTTTGATTTCTAGTCCAGGATTTCTTCCACTATCCCCACCTTTCATTCATAGCTTACCTCTACTCAAAACATAAGCCCATTCCAGGACTGTGTACCTCCAAGTCTCCATTAGAAGCTCTTGAAAAAGCCCCTAGACAGATACGGCACCTGCCTAACTAGCGGAAGGGAAAATCACCGAAGAGGAAGTGGCCAGGACCACCTGACAGTGAGCCTGACTGGGAGCCTGGTGCAGAGATCACACGCACTTACAATCCAGTCATAAAGGAGCAGATTGGGGGGGGGGGAGGTAGGGCTCTTTATTGGTTACTGTCTGTCATGGATTGAATTGTGTCCTCCCAAAATATCTGTCAGCTTGGCTGGGACATGATTCCCAGTACTGTGTGATTGTGTACCATTTTGCAATCTGATGTGATTTCCCTATGTGCTGTAAACTCTTATCACTATGATGTAATAAAGTGGATTAGCAGCAGTTATACTGATGAGGTCTACAAGATTAAATAGTGTCTTAAGCAAATCTCTTTTGAGATATTAAAAGAGAGAAGCGAGCAGAGAAACAGGGGGACCTCAATACTACCAAGAAAGCAGTGCCAGGAGCAGAGCACATCCTTTGGACCTGAGGTTCCTGCGCTAAGATGCTCCCAGACCAGGGGAAGACTGATGTATCACAAGGACCTTCCTCCAGAGCCAACAGAGAAAGCCTTCCCCTGGAGCTGATACCTTGAATTTGACTTGTAGACTACTGGACTGTGAGACAATAAGTTTCTCTTTGTTAAAAGCCATCCACTTGTGGTATTTGTTATAGCAGCCCTAGATGACTAAGACACTGTCATAGTGCCTACTGGGGACCTTATATTCTTTTTCTACCTTATCGGTGATGTGGGATTTTTTTTTTCCTTCTTCTAAATTTTCTTTCCCAAGCATCCTTGACCTCAACAAATGAACTTGGAGAACCCTGAACTAGGGGAAATAAACCAAGCAAACTTCTCAGGAATATAAATGCTGCTGAGGCAATGACACTATGGGCAGACCCCACATAATGGGCAGGAAATCACGGTAAAGGAAATCTATAGATATACAAGAAAAACAAAGTTAGATAAAGCCTCCTCCTTCTGCATATACAACTGCTGCCTCCTCCACAGATGAGGAATGGGTAATGAGGACTCCGTCAATAGAGCTGGTGGACAAACTGAACATATACAAATCAGCAGGGCGATATGGATCCCCTGGACTTAAGAGAGAATTAGTTAATGAACTTACCAAATTACTGGCAATTATTTTTGAAATGTTATGAAGAAAGGAAAAGTAAGAAAGACGGAAGAAAATGAAGTAAATAAGTTTTTTTTTTTAAAAAAGGTCTGTTCACTAAGGTAAGCTCAATTTAAATCCAAGTGCAACTGCCCCCAGTAAGCAAACACATACTTAAATTTAAAAAGTAAAAACACAAACTAAGGTGCAGAAAAGGAGGCTCATTCGTTGTAGACAAGGTTCACTGTTGGATCTGTCTTTATTAAACGCACAGCAGCAGAACAGCCAGCACCCAGGGTAACCCTGTCATGGTGTCGGCAGAGGGGCAGGCAGAGCTGGCATGGACACCCACACCCCTGCCCGCCACCTCAGGCGTCTTCACGGCATCCTGCACCTCTGCCATCTGTGCAGTTCTGCTGAGACAGAGCTGCCTCGTTTGTGGGTCTGGCCCAGGGGAGGCAGGGGCTTGGCATTACCACATTACACCTACAGAGCGACTGTTTGCCCTGAAGAGTGGCACCACGGTTTATAACTACAGTCACATTTGGATTAATGCTGAGCCTCCAACTCAGCCCCCTTTTGATCAGATGGTAAGCGGTCAAGAGGCAGCACTCTTGGAGAGGTTTGAGCAATGCATGTGGAGAGCAGGAAATCAAGCTCGAAAGGAGCCTGTTTTTCTGAACTGGAGATGCAGACTCTGCTACTGAACTGATTGGAACTGGCTCCCTGTCCTGGCACTCAGGGGGAAGGAGACCCCAGTAACGTTCAATAAAGGGTCTAGGTTAGTGACCTTAGAGAGAAATGGCTACACACCAAAATCAAAGTATACAGCAGCTGGGAGAAACTCAAACCCAAACAAGGCAAGGAAAACCCACCAGGAGGGTGCGCAGGATGGAGGCATTCAAAGTAGCAAGAATAGGTCAACCAGAGGGGAGAGTGGTGGGCAAATTCTATGCGATCTAGCAGCCAGGAAAGAGGTATGGGGGCCAGGAGGGAGATGATGGTGTCACCTTCTATTTATCCACCATCTTTCACTGGAGCATCTCAAAGCACATTACAGGCGGCAGCTCTTTAATCCTCCCAGAGGAGGATGCCGATTTGAAGGGTTCCCCAGGGAGCAAGAAATAAACCCCTGGATCAAACTCCAGAGCCAACCTCCTCTGCTTCTCAATGTCCTTTGTTGCAAATGACCGAACCTAGGCAAGTGAGGAAAAGTGAACAAGGGCCTTAAAAAAAGCTCCAGTAACATGTCCCAAGAACCTTCAAAATATGTAGATTTTTCCTTGGTTCACTTTACTCCTAAAAATACATGCCAAGAAAAACAGTAATTTCAAAAAACACAATAAACAAGCTTTATGCACAAACATCTTCCTGAAACTAGTAACAAAAACTTGGAAACAATCTACATGCCCAACAGGGGATTTGGTTAATTATTGATGATGCATGCTCAAAATGGAATTTTAAGTTAGCAATTAAAATATTGAAATGATATCTATAAAAGCATGGAAATCATCTTTCACTGTAATGTTAATATTAAAATCAGAGTACTATGTACCACTGCTTCTCACTGGTGGTATGTGTGTGTTGGAGCCATGGCTGCATGAGTATTTTATTTTTATTGTTTTTGTAAGGATAAGTAAAAAATTTCAAATAGTCCAAAAGCAAAAACCACGCCTTCCCCCCTAGCTGCTTCTGGCTCCTCTCCAGGTGAGAATCACTGGTACTATTTGATATGACTGTACCTGGATATGGAAGACTATGACAGTAAAAGTATTAAAATGTTAATGAGAAGTGGTAATTTCTAGGTGGCAGGATTATACCTATTCTTTCTACTTTTCTGTAATTAACTTAAAAAAAAAATTTCATGGTGTTTTAGGTGACAGTTTACAGAGCAAATTAGTTTCCTATTCAACAAACTGTACACAGTGTTCCATGACATTGGTTACAATCCCCACACTGTGTCAGCACTCTCCCCATTTCTGCCCTGGGTTCCCCACTTCCTTTCTCTGGTTTTCCTACCCCTTCCTGCCTTCTCATCTTTACTTTTGGGCAAATGTTGCCCTTTTGGCCTTATGTAATTGTTCGTTTTATGGAGCACATTCATTTTGGGTGTTACTGCTTATTTTATAGGCCTGTCTCTTGCTTGGCTGGAAGGTGGTCTCCAGGAATGGCTGCAGTTCCAAGTCAGAGGGGTAACTTAGGGCTACAGTCTCGGGGGTTCCTCCAGTCTCTATCAGGCCAGTAAGTGTGGTTCTTTTTTTTTTTTTTTAATGAACTTGATTTTTTGTTTTACATTTTTCTCCCGCTGTGTCCAGAATCCTCTCGTGTGATTCCGGTCAGAGCAGTCAGTAGTGGTGGCCGGGCACCATCCAGTTCTGGTCTCAGGGTTGTGTAGGCTGTGGTGTATGTGGCCCATTAGTCCTTTGGACTAATTGCACCCTTGAGGCTTTGGTTTTCTTCACTCTCCTTTACTCTGGATGGGAAGAGACCACTAGTTGTATCTACATGGCTGCTCGCAAAAGTAGGACATAGAACATTGTTTTTATGCACTATGTTATGCTGTAATGAACTTTTAAAGTAAAAATAAATTAAGACAAGAAGCCTGTTTTGATATCTTCTCCATCCTGAAGGGAGGGGTCCCGGGCCTCCATCCAGCTCCTCCCTTTCATGCAAACCTGAGCAGGGTGGGCACTGTGACCAGCTTGCTGCCTCACTGTCCTCGTGAGACAGATCGTCAAGGACGATGATTTGTGAGTGTCGTGTGTGAAGCACTCAGCAGGGTAAAAATAAAATAAGCAAACTCCACACAAAAGAGAGGAATGCTTCAGTCAACACTGAAAAAGGGCTCTGGATTGAAACTCTTGATGACGGTTCTGAACTCATTTAAAAATCAGCATTAGCTACCAAAATGTAAAGTATTAGTTTTATTAAAATGCAAATCAATCAACTAATCTGTCTTTCTAGTAACAGTTGAATTGCAGTATCCGTGTCAATTAAAATAGTTTCCAATTTATTCTTGGCTGGAAGGAGGGTGGTCTTCTGAATTTTAAAACGCCAAATCTCTCTTTACTGAAAATTTGAGCAGTTTGTTCTTTCTCATCTTTCCTGTTTTTAATTCTTTTTAATTAAACATGCTGGACTCCAAATATTTTGAAGCACCTGTTTAAATCTTTTTTTTTTCATCAGATAAAGACTGACTATGACAAAGACTCTATCTCTCCAGGGAATGTGGGTTACCATCAAGCTCACAGAAAGTACACTGTTAAGAGGTTACGTACCTGCTGTTCTGTCGTGCGTTATCCGGAATCCCCAGCCTAAATGCACAGAACTAGACGTTCTGTATTTTAAAAAGTGATCACTTTGAAAGGAGAGAAAGTGGGAGAACTCTCCTCTTTCTGTTGGTTGATTTTTTGGGTAACTGGAGACACACCGGAAATTAAACATTTCCCTGACAGTCAGGCCCAACAGCTGACTACCAGGATAGGAAAAACAAATCACCATGTACCAAGGGCCAATTAATTTGAGACAGAAAACCCCTCTTCCCTCTATGTGCCCCATCCTGAGCTCAGCAGACACATTTATGTTAAAACTGGGCTGTGATGTGGACCACGTCCATGACTCACTCCCTGTGGAGCCCAGCCTGTAGGTACGGCAGCAGTCCCCAAGCCAGTAACACTGAGCCAATGACACAGAGGGCTCCTGGGCACAAAAACTTATCACTTTGTGTTCACATTTTAAAACAATATCAAAACCCGAATTTAAAAATAATGGCTGGCAATTAACAACAACAGCACTTAGTTGCCTGGATTCAGCGTTTCTCCCCCAATTCCACAGTGCTAATAAAGGTTTGGGCACAGGACCACCAAGCTGAGCAGCCCCGTGGGCTGGCACACCATATGCACACTTTACTTATGCAAGATCAACTTCATTGCATATTGACCACCACAGGCCAATAAATCCCCCTTATGAGGATTTAATTCCCAGCTTTTGACCTTTGGATGGAAAACAAGTGAATCATTTCCTCCTGCTAGATTTATACCAGAGTTAATTTCAATAAAGTGTTTAGGAATGGTGAGTGGAACAGGACTCTGGAAGAATCTTTATGGGGGTAAAGAGGAAACAAAAAAGTCAGAGATCTGTATTTAGCGACGAACCGGCAAACACCTCAAAGTTACAAAGCCTTCTGAGCACGCATGCGCGCGCACACACACGTGCACACACACACACACGCACACACACACGCACACACACATATATGTATATATATAGGCTGAGATTCCCTGTTCCTTGGAGCCACAAGGAATCACTGAACATTATCCATCCAGAGAGCATCCTGCCCTACAATTAATTACTCCTTCCATGAAAATGTATATGGTATGAGGAGACTGTCTGGCTAGAGGAAAAGGAAAACCCTCCCAACAAACTTGTCAGCCTGCTAGAGCTCTAATAGGACCTACTAAGGGCCAGGTGCTGTGCTGGGCACCCCACACTGCTTAAGAACTCAGTCGGCGTTGGTGGCAGTAACAATACCCTTTATTTGTGATGAGTAACGGACACAGGGAACAGCTCTCTTACACGCAGTAAGCACTGGAGACATAGAAACTTGATTTGCAGCTTCCTGAGGTTTATCCGCACATGTTCTAAATGCTCTGAACAGAGTACCTTCCCAGAGATTTTCCCTAAAGCTCGACCCCATGAGGTCAGGAGGGCACCTCCATCTGGGCTGGAGGTCCCACCTTGAGGCCTCAAGGCAGCAAGAGAGATGGGAGACATCAGTTCCTGTGGCTGTCACCAGGAGGGTTGAGTTTGCCAAAAAGAGACTGATACAGCTCTGTCCTGAAAGACAAACAAAACAAATTGGTTAATTTTCCAAGGTTAAAAAAGAAACTAAGAAGCCGGGAAACACCCCAATCTGTTTCTTCAATGGAAAACACAGCCGCGTAATTAAAAATGCACCCCACAGCGCTTCTTCACAAATCAGAAGGAAGGAAGAAATCCAGACAAGCCAATTGAGTACAGCACAGAGATATGTAAACTGCCCAGGGTGGCTGGATACTCTGTGTCTCCAGGGAACGAGTTTTCTCTAAGTTTGCCCTTTACGGCAGGCTCTTCAAGTAAGAAAACAAGATTGAATATTTTAATAGGATGTATGAGATTGCCATGTGATGAGTAGGATTCAATCAGACATGGGATGTAGGGGGATATAATTTAGTTTCCATATGTTTTCTTGGACTTGGCGGTACTTGAAAAACAATGAAAATGACCCAGGAACAAGATTCCCATTAAGACCAGAGGTGCAGCTGTGCAGCAGTTGAGCCAAGGCTCTCTCCCACTCCCTGCCTGTGTGTCTATTCTCAATCGAATAGATTAATTCCATTGGCTGATTTATTTCTAAAGTTGGGCTTTGACATTTAAAAAAAAAAAAAGAAGTCACAATATGCCAGGGTCTTGGGTCTCTGAAAATAAAGTAAACCACTCCCAGCCTCTGTTCCTGTTGTTAAAGCCAACATACCCACAAGCATCTGGCCAGATCCACTTCCCAAAGGTCAGACAATCTAAAAGCGGGGGAGATGGGACGGGATTCTCCTATCACTGAGGCAGAAGCTCCAGAATACTTTCCCTTGTGGACTGAGGGCAGATTCTTCCTGAAGAGAAACGAGGAGCCAAGAGGACCCAAACAGGTTGAACCCATGTGAGAGCATCTACACGAGGGAGGTGGCCGCCGAGGACACAGCCAACAGGGCAGCTGACTGCTGTGCCACTCTGCACAGAGGTCTCGTCAGCAATCCTGGGTAGGGGCACCTACAGGGAGCAAAACACCACGGGTCAAAGCTGTACCTGCCCTGTTTCATATTTTCAAGATCTAGGCTTTTAAAAACCTCAGCAAATCTGACTTAAAAAAAAAAGAAAAACAACTACCCTTCCAACAGCTATTTTGACATCAACACAAAACCTTAATAGTTTGTCTTTTTTTGAAGTTACCTTGCTAACAGTTGTGGGTAGGAATAGTGGTACTGTAATTTAAAAACCCAGCAATAGGAAGAGCATATCAAAACTTAACGAGAAGGAAAAATCTTAAAGAAGAAAACTCAGAAGCTAAGAATGAAAACTGACCTTATACTGGGGACCACAGGCCAGGCAGGGAGAAAAACAGAGGCCAGGAACAATGGGTTTCCACATCATGACAGGAATTTACCACAGGGATTCACTAGTACCTCACTCTGCACCAACAACCAGCCCAGCCTCCAGGCCTACAGACAAAGGAGGCAGGTTCACCCTGGGCTCTACTGTCTCCTTTGTTCCTCTCCATACACGTGTCAGCCTCGCCCTCCTCCAGCCGAGAGGAGCCACACAAAAGTGGAAGGCAGCCTCCAAACAAATGCAAATGAGCGGCAGGCCTCACTTTAAAGGCGGCACCTTTCAAACCACCAGCTCCATCACAGAAAGGACAGCAGGGCCCAGCCCAGTCTTCACACCATCCCACTCCACCGCCTATTTGCCAATAAGGAAAAGTCTTCCTAGACATTTCGACAAAAAAAATAAATGGCATAAAGGGGAGAGTCACCATGACAAAAAGGACAGTATGACTTTAAGACTCCACCATGCGATGAGAAGGATATGCAGGCGCAAGGCTATTTAGCCCTCCACAATCATACTCTTCCTACCTCGCCTTGCTTGCTTGCACCAGACCCCATCATTACCACTGAGCAAATGCTTCCAGTCCCCGCTGCAATATCAGGAAAACGCCTGGGCCGAAGGCAGCAGTTACTGTCCACAGCAGGGTTCACATGTCAGGAGCAGAGAGTGAAATGCTGAAACCCATGTTTTGAGAGAACATCATTTCACACTCAGGTGGGCAAAGCTGACAAACATATGCAGCCGGTCATGGCAAAGCAACCTGGAAACCTAAGTGGTCTGGGTTCTTAAATTTTTTTTTTTTTTAAACAAGAGAAGGAGCATATGAATAAGGGATTATTCCAATCTAAAAATCCCAAAGTAATTTAAAATCTTACCTTGTCCTCACCCACTCCCACCATTAGGTGACGTGTTTACCTTCTAAGCACAGAGACCTCAACTTCCCCATCCTCTAGGACTCCACAATTTCAGAGCTTACATCGTCTCTCACCGAAAACAGGGTTACAGACCCCGCGTGAATTTTTCTGCTCCCTTCTCTTCTTCCTTCACCATCCCCTCGGCCCCAGCACTAGAAGCAAACCAAGCAGAACCTCGCTGGGGTCCAGGAAGCCATCAGGATGAAGATCCTCCCAGACCCCAAGTCCTCCAGTCGGCCTCAGTCCTTCTCTGTCCTTCCAGAGGCTCCAGGGCAGGCTCTAAGACTTCCACCCCCAGGGCTGAGGCAGAGCTGGGGAAAAACAGTCAGGGTAGAATCTAGAGCGGATTCTCCCAATCTCTGCTTATACACCCTCTAAAAGAACTGTACAAAACCATGCATCTCCCTCACAAATTTTTAAGTTGACATATAAAATTTATACATTAAATGTAAATAGTCACAAAGGATATAATTATCAGACCCACTGCCATTGATTTGATTCCGATTCATAGGGACCATATAGGACGGAGTAGAAATGGCCCATATGGTTTCCAAGGAGCAGCTGGTAGATTCGAACTGACAACCTTATGGTTAGCAGCCAAGCTCTTAACCACTGCGCCACCAGGGCTCCATAATTACCAGAATGTTGTGAATATTAACTTTTACAATAAAACTCTTACACCCCCTTTTATATGCACCCAATGGCATCTATAGTCCACACTGATTTGATACACATCATCATTTAAATAACATATGACCACGCTCTTTGAGCGTTGAAAATTTTACATCATCTTTTTAAATTTGTATTTTCATCTGACTTTTCCCTACAGAATTTTGTCCTAATATGAGTGCATTATACTTGAAAGTCTTTTATTGATCACGCTATCATACTTGTTGGCCACAAAATACATGTGAAGCTAGAAACATTTTTTGGAATTTAAAAATTGAAATAAAAAATTTTAATTTCTTGAAATCATAAGGCTGTAAGTGATAAAAAAGTCTTCTGGATTGGGTTATCATTACAACTATAATCAGGATAATATATATATGAAATAAGATGATAATACAATGTTTTATAATCAGTAAAAATTTAATATACATAAATATGTAAAAACGTTATTGGAAATGCATCTCTTAATGAAATAAATGCTTTCCCTTCCATTTGTTTACACATCCATAGATGAGTATTACTTCTGAAAGAAAGTTCAACATCAATTTTATTCCTATTTGTTGTTTTTTGGCAGACATAAGTGCTAAGAAACCTTGCTCACCTGAATAAGTAGATAGGAAGAGTTTTGTTATAGCAATGTTACTCAATTCTCTTCTTTCTGAATTACATGTCAAAAAAAATCATATGGTGATCTACCACCAAAAATTATTTTTAATGATCAACCAGCTGACAAACAACTCAATTAGGTTCTCCTGCAATTCTGTTGAAAATAAAGACCCGGAAATCATCTGACTCGCAAGGGCTTTGTTATCCAGTCCTTAGTCACTTCCTTTCTCAGTCCCTGCACCAATATTTCCAACTGTCCCTGTGTCTGGTGCCCTGAGGTTTGCCCACTCCAGGACAATGTCCCACAGCAGGTTTAAGAGTGGGTGCAGGGGCCTCTGAGAGAAATGCTAACAGGAGCACCTGCATCTCCAGCACGGCCTATCTTCGAGCAGACTAATCTTAGGAAAGGGCATATACCTGGAAATGGATTTCTTAAAACTGTCTACTTTCTCCTTGGAAAGTCCTGGCGCACCCTATATGAAGACCGAGGTGTAGGAAGTACTGAGCTTTTCCCCAAACTCAGAAAGGCGCTAGATTTGGTGCTGATGCTTTAGGAAAGGTCAAAGCATCTGTAAAGAAACAGAGCACATCTATCTCCCTTACCCCATCCCTTCCCAAAAAAAACAACGAAAACCCAAAACCAGACAACAAAAAAGTCACCGTGGGCCTGAGCCAACTGCCTTCTACCGTGTGGAGCGCTTTCCCCCTACAGCGTCTTTCCTCACCAGGGTTCAGCCATGCAGAGAAGCTAAACTATCAATCCTTCAGGTTAACCTTGTCTCCATCCAATTCTCCAGGGTAAGTGTATAGTTTAATACTTGAGGGCCCCTTAAGGCTATGCATAATGAACTTGGTTTTTTCAAAATACATAACGCCTCCTCTCTATCACATTAAGAATCAAGATCTGAGTCACTGAGCTGCAATGCCTACCCTCTTCCCCTCCACCACCTTGGTCTCAATGGCCAGTGGGAATGCCCATTGTAGAAATCGTACTAATGTTGGTATCATGCAGGAGAATAGCCTACATACAGAGTAATTAACAGGACTTGGACCTGAGGTAGAAGGTCGATAGCAAGGGCTCTTCTTTGAATTAAAATTTAACTTACCCTTTATTACAACCTACAAAAGCAAGTAATGAGCACTAACATTTTTATTTCTTTTAAACTGTCATATAGACTGTAGAGGGGGTAATTACCTATCTGGACTGTAGTAGGGTTTTATCACCCTTAGTGAGGCATTTTCTAATTTAATATTTTTACTATATTATCATAAAATCTCTTTCTGGAAAAAAATGATCATGGATTAGCAGCCATTTTCCATAAAGACAGATTGTGTGTGTGTGTAAGAATCCAGCTTACTTATTACGCGATTCTTTGGAAAAGCCTTAAAGTGCACCCAGTCTAGCTAGCTGTGAAAGGCAATCACTTCAGTGGCGGATGAGGTTTTAAAGGGCTCTAAATGAAATGGGGGTGTGCGTGTGTAATAGCACGGCCCACAGATGTGTGTATCCAAACACACTCCCTCAGTTCCACATGTGCACTCTCACCAGATACAACACACATCATTGTCTTTCATGATGTTATTTGGGCAAACAGTACAAAGGAGCATATTAAACCTGCAAATGATCTGTGTGGGGCTTTCAATTTGCTAGGTCAGTAGCTTGCAGTGTCTGGGATAGCAAAGGAATTGTACCGTCTGCTCTCCAGAACACCACACGCCTCCTACTCTGGCCTGGAAACCCCCAAGCCTCCCAGACATCCTCTGTGCTCTCCCTGCTCGCTCTCCTGGCCAGAGGCAGGCAGAGAGCGGAAAGCAAGCAATTCCACCGCTCCCTGAAGAAACCTGCACAGCCTCCAAAAGTATATCATATTCTCCAAGTGACTATTACACGTCAGGGTTCTGAGCCAGTCTACCAAACATGCCAGTGGGGACAATATTGCTACTTTCTTGATTAAAATTATACACATTATTTTCCCTTGATTAATTTCAAATTGTTCATTTGTTGCTTCACGGGGTGTATGTGTGTGTGTGTCTCTAAATATACAAGACATCTCACAGTGCATCCTGGCCCTTGTTTCCTTTCCAATCCTCTACCTCTCTGTGTGTGCCCTGAAGGAATGAGGACCTGTCCTCTACACAGAGGTGGTGTGGCAAGAATGTCACTCAGTCACTTACATATACATTTAAGAATCAGAGAAAAACGAGAAAGCACACTGAGGGAAAGTCAGAGCCAGGGTTGCAAATCCAACACCGCCTATGTCTGGCAGAGCCTTGATCATCTCAGAGTCCTTGTGAGCAGCCAGCACAGGTGTGGTTGGTGCAGATGTTCACACGTATGCCTGCTCTGCACTGACCAGCATGGCTGTGGTGACACACGTGTGCTTTTAAAAACCAGTTGTCATGTTACTGGTGCCTGCCTTTTTTCACACGTCTAGCTCTGGGAAACAATTTATTTACTAACACCGTGGAAGCTTATAAACATCTATTAGGTATGCGTGGTCCCTAACCTCAAAGTGTAACAAAAATGTGTAATAAATTAATAAAAAATATTTGAGTGCCTATTTGAACTTTGTTAAATTTTGTGGAAGATCACAAAGATATGAAAGCCACAGCAGAAGTCGAGGTAGGAGGGATGTTGTTACCGTGAACATATCCAGTAAACCTGTCTAGGACAGCCCACCTGCTCCATTCAGGAGACACAGGGAGCATTCTTCCTCATGCTGGACCCAACTCTGCTTCCTGTAATTCACGCCCACCATGGCTCTTGTCCCTCCAGAGCAGGCGAGGGTCCAGGCTGATTGCTGTGGCAGCACTTCAACTATTTAATGTCTTCCTTTAACTAATTAATCTGTTCTTTTCTAGGTCAATCGGCCTCAGTTCCTTCCATTCCTGCTGTGACTAAGCTCGAAGTCTTTTTGACATCCTGACCCAACTTCTCCAAGCCCTCCAGTTTGCCAAAGATCCCAAAGCAGGCAGGGCAGGACTATATTACCTCCTTTATTTTGAACACAGGCCTCTCCTTGCCTTCAGAGTTTCCAGTCTCTCTGTTCTGTGTCTACCTAAATGCCTGGCACATTCCAAGTATCTACTGAGACAGATATCTTACCAATTATCACTTGACGTATACCAAAGGCAATGAAGGCATGCCCCCAGTAAAATGCACACCTCTGTTCTACCAGTCAGGTCACTGCAGAAATGACAGTGGGCAAAGACCACTCGCTGCTGTTTTCCTCTTAGAGATGCCTAGAGATCACCAACAACCATTTTCTTTTGTTACATGCTTGATCAAATGAGAAGCAAAAATTAAACAAAAACCCCTAAATGGTAACAGTCATCTAAACTAAATCATTTTTATACGGCGTATAAACCAAACCAAAGCCGCTGCCGTCAAGTTGATTCTGACTCACAGTGACCGTACAGGACAGAGTAGAACTGCCCCGCAGGGTTTTCAAGGAGCGGCTGGTGGATTCGAACTGCCTACCTTCTGGCTAGCAGCCAAACACTTAACCACAGATGTAATAGGTGTAGAGGGCTGTCACTGGGAGCCAGAGCTGGATCTGGCTTCTGGCTCAGATCCTTGCTAGGTCTCTGACCTTAGGCAACTTATTTAACCGCTTTGAATCTTAGCTTCCTCATCAGTAAGATGGTGACATATCTTCTTTAAACATAAAGCATTAAGGAAAGTCCCCAACACACAAACAGCTTTATCACCTATGATCATGAAAAACTGAATGAAACATAGTAGCCAACATGCTAACACCCACGGGTCATGTCAAAGAACCCACCTGAATTCTAGTCTTCTCCCAGCTAACACTAGAGATAAAATGGAACCTTTCTTTAATCTTTCATTCCTTCTACTTCCTCTGACTCAAAGCCATGCTACTCTGTGGCAATGACTTCACAAATGAGAGATAAGATGCTTGAGAAACGTCTCTATGGCCTAAACGGGGAAATGAAATTGCCCTGTGCTCTTTGGGGCCACACAGTAGAGGGTGAGCCCGTGCATGTCACCGAACGGGGTCAGAGGCAGGTGACACACCTAGAACTCAGTTTCTCAGGGAGACTGAAGCACTAGGAAGAGAATCCAAGTAAAGAGTCAGACGCAGCTCTTCTTATTTAGTCAGAATGACATGCAAAAACTTTGATAGCAAAAAATTTACGATTCCTGAATGTAGCAGAAAGGCTGGTGCTCAACTCTCCCTCACTCTTCTCCCAACACACCCAACAACAAAAGCAGGCTTCTTTCCTGAAACTCATCACAATTCCATACCAACAAGACACCAAGAAATTAGGTAGAAGGAAAAGAAAGCAACCTTTTCTCATGAAGACTTATTTCTTACCAGGATCAAGTTAGAAAAGTACCAGATAGTAACTCAAAGAATAGGCTCTCTCTCACTAATTACCTAAACCCACACACCAGGCACATCTCTGATCAGACACTAGCTGAACTCACAATGCTCCAAAACTGCCAAACCACAGCTGCCCACATCTGCCACAAGGTGGCAGCACACGACTCATTTCTAAGTGGACCAGGCTGGTACGTGGCTCCAAGCAAACTGTGCCCATAAATTTCCTAGTGTGTCTGCTCTCATCTCCATCCTCCCCAGTGCCTGAAGGAGACTCTGGAAGGTCTGTTTCAATTCGCTCTTTTGGTCAGGTCAGAACTAGGTCCTTTAAACCTCTGCAAATGCTTTTAGCCCCACAGCTTTAAATTACAGATGGTGACATGTGGCCTCTGGTCTGTCTCCTAAAGATCAGACAGACTGGAGATTTATAAATGTTCAAAGAAGCAGGTTGAGGCCCCAAACAAAGAAACTGAAAGGATGGGGAAGAAGGCGGGTGGGGGAGGAAGATGGCGAGGTGAGAAGGGAACTAGGGTTAAATTTGTGAAGGCTTTCTCCTCAGTTGTACCCCTTCTTCTTCAGGTCAGTTACAAATTCACTCCACTTTAACAAAGGAAGAAAAATACTTGAAACTTCCATCATCCCTACTACTAGCTTCAAGTCTCATATACTTTAAAAATATAATAACTTACCTTGGTGGACTTGGAAAAAAAAGGGGGGGGGGGACGAGGAGCCCTCTTCAGACAAAAGGGATGGAGCCTCCTTTCCTGGGCATTAATATTCCATATTCCTGGGATGATTTCCACTTTCACAGTTTGACTGTTTTATAACAGATTTGATGCGAGAGAAGACAAATGGCCTCACAAAGGAAAGACGACAAATCATCTCACTGCTTTTAGCAGGGTTTTCTCTTTACTTTTACTCTGTAGCTGGGCCGCAGAGCTCTCTGCCTTGCTGAGCTGTTTAATATTAACATCAAGCCACTGCGGTCCTGGCAATAGAGTTGGCCAGTGTTGTGTTTACAGTTTTGTGACTGCTGGCTTCAGGAAGATGAAGCTCCTTGTTCAAACAGCAGCCCCTCAACAGCTCCTGTTAAAAGCCAGGGGATGCTTCACTGCTTGGACGTGAATCACTTCTTCCAGCAGCAGGAAGGTGAGACTGACACTGAAGTTACATTTGTATCCACACGGAGCCCGCTGCCCAGCGACCCAGGGCCTGTGGGGCAGCATATGACACATCTCTCAGTTCCAGTTTAACTTCTACTTTCAGGGGGTCAAACCACACAGAAATTAGTGAGGGTACTTATTGTCAACCCACAGAGTTCCCACAAGGCATCCTGCTATTACTGTTGGTAATAAGTTGGGGGACTTGTTTATAAAGCCAGTCCCAATACAAACATCAAAGAAGCAACTACTGAGCAAATACACAGAAGGCACAAACTCTGTAAGACCAAGCCATGGGCTTAGCTCAGCTCATGTCCACATAAAGATACTACTGCTGGACACTTCACACCAAGCCCGACTTGCTGCTGACCAGCCAGTCATCCTGAAACTCTCCTCAGAGTTCAGTGCCTTTCTATGCTCCAGGTTCTCATCCTACCTCCTTGTCTTTTTTACCTTCCTCTTGGCCCAGAAGCATAAACCTTCTCCTGGTTCTGTTCTCAGCCCTCCTCTCTTCTGTCTCAATTCCTGGCCCTGGTCATCTGATCCACGCTCGGCTCTAACAAGCTCCTCTATGGAGGATGCCCACAGCCAGGGCTCCAGTGTCCACATGTCACCGAGACACTCCAACTGATTCAGACTAAACCTGAACTCACCTCTAGCCCTGCAAGGCTATTCTGCTACCTAAACTACCATTTCTGTTACTAATGGCAGCAAATTCTTCGTTCTTCATGTCCTATACTTAACTGTTCAATGTTATGAGACAAAGTTACAGAAATAATGCCACATTTTCTGATTAAAAAATAAAAGCTGCCCTGAGACAGGGCTCTTGTTTGGATACTTCACTTATATTAATTGATGAAATGAAACTGCTGCCCAGTATCCTTCAAAGAACTTCCTTCCTTCCTTCGGAAATCTGAGAGAAATTTGGGAAAAGGAAGGTTTGTCCTAGACATCTGCCAGCTGAACTCTCCCCAGGAGTACTGACCAGGACACCTCAGCTTCCGGAACTTACCCCACCAAGATAACTTAGGAAACGGCACAGTGATGCCTTCAGAATGTCTGCAGCAGGGCAACCTCCCCCGCTTCCATCTTTACCAGCTAGTAACAAGTCAGCAAGTCGATTACCTCAGCCGGTCATATGACTGGCTTTAAAAAGCTTGACTGCCAAGTGCAAAATGAGCAGTTTGCATTTCTTCACCTGAAAGCTAGTGAGTCCGTTTGGCTGCACAGTTGTGCCTCCCTCTGCAAGATCAGGATCTGGAAAAGAGCAGGTGGAGTGCTGCCAAGAGCATGTATGAGAAAATGTGTATTGATTTCTTCTTTCTTATGAAGGAGCACAAAGCACTGAAGAACAATTGCTCGTCTTTGCAGCGTTTCACATCTCACACAAGCAACAAAAGGCCCAGCCCCCACCCTCCTCCGAGAAGCAGAAAGAGGACCCACACAGAATGCTGTCTCCTGGGTGTTGGCAGCCACCACCGTTGTGGCAGTCAGCTACTGAGACTCCAAACACCGTGCGGTCTACTAACTCTTCACCTGCCTCTGATCAAGTAATTTCCGTCTCTGGACTGATGTTTCCTCATCTATATCAGAGAAGAGCGAGCCTTTATTTACCTTTTAAGAGGAGGTGCCCAGAGGGTAAAACAGTTAATGTTTATAAAGTGCTCTGCTCCCCAGAGGGAGACAGTGGATAAAACACAAGGTGTGGTTATAGTTCATTCAAGACCTCATTTCCCAGGACAGTTAGAAATAGCTTCCCATAATAAATGCTGCTCTCCCGGCAACTTGAACTCAAAGTACAGCAAGGCACTGCCCTTTATGTAAATATCCCTTTTTGGTTTGACGCTTAGTACTAACACTAAAAATCACAAAAGGTAACCAGGGACCATTATGCCTCGCTAATGCCCTGGGAGGCACAACGGTTAAGCGCTCGACTACTAGCCGAAAGGTTGGTGGTTTGAACCCACCCTCTGGCCTAGAGATCTGATTCTGAAAGGTCATAGCCTTGAAAACCCTATGCAGCACAGTTCTACTCGTACACATGGGGTTACCATGAGCGGGAATTGACTGGGGGGCAACTAACAAAACAAAGCACATACAGAACCCATTCCAGGGCTGTTTTCTCCTTAAACCAAATTCTGAAAGTGGTCCAAAAAACTGACCTAATGCTGTAACTGGTCACCACAGGGCCCTCCCTGTCTGCACGCCATATTTCCACGCTAGCTAATAATTTGTAGGAAGGCTACCAGAAACCAAACCTATTAGAAGTATCACAGCTAAGATGGGAGGAGAAAACCTACAGGATGAAACAAAGTTTAGGGTATACACTCTTGGAAATGATGGAAATGGAAGAGTGCTATACTGTCTGTGCTCACGCAAAGGAACACTGAGGGACTTTATAAACAGACATGTGAAAACACAGATTCTGTTTATTTAAATAATTATCTATACAGATTACACTATAAACACTCCTCAGAAACAAAAAATTGGAAAGAACATTTCATGCTCAAGAATCTGGTGAGCAAGAAGAACTATTTTCATTTTATAAAAGGAAACTAAGGCATACGTGAGGGCTTCTTCCTCAGGGTCACACTGCATAGCATGAGCTCACGAAACCTGGATCAGTTCTCTAGCTTAGAGAAGGCTGACAGCCACTGGAAAAGGGCCTTAAATAAATGTTTTGCAAACAGTACTCATGATACAAATGCGTTATATATTAAGGCAAGACACAATGGGAATCAAAATATATTACTCAAATGTATGAGCATAAAACCTTAATATCAAATGCTACAAGATTTCAGTAAACAGACACATACCACTTTGACTTATAAGTTAGCAGTCTTAGCAAGAAAAGAATTCTAATAAGTCCTTTTGTGAACTATAATATATACAGCCAGAATGCTCCTCAGAAGCGAGGATGGCAAGACTCTTATGTACTGTGGACATGTAACCAGGACCAAGAGGGACCAGTCCCTGGAGAAGGACATCACGCTTGGTAAAGTAGAAGGTCAGTGAAAAAGACGACAACCCTCAACAAGATGGAGTGACGCAGTGGCTGCAACAATGGGCTCAAACAGTAACGACCGTAAGGATGGGGAAGGACCGGGCAGTGTTTCGTTCTGTTGTGCATAGGGTTGCAATGAGCCAGAACCAACTAGATGGCACCTAACAACAATATATACTGTTAGAAAGATATAAGTAAAATAGGGGTTCAAAGGAGAAAGCCTCCCTCTCAGCGAGGGGTAGGGATGAGAAGGGGCTCCAGAGCAAGTGAGCAGAAGGCACAAATACCAGTGGCGGGTATAGGTGTGTTCTGGGAATCGCAGGGGCCCACCTTGGATAGCACAAAGGGTGTGAGTACTGAAACAGATGATAAGGAGAAAAAAGTATCAGGCTGACAAATCACTGAAGGCTTTGAGCAGCAGGCTTCAGAGTGTGGGTTTTATTCTATAGGCTGTGAGGAGTAGCATGCTCAAAGTGATATTTTAGGAAGGTTAATCTGGCAACAATAAACAGAACTGATTAGATCAGAGACTGGCGGTTAAGAGGCGACTACTGCAATAGTCTACGTGGAAGTTAAAAAAAAGACTGGACTCAAGAAGAAGCAGTAGAAATGCAAAGTATAGACCACTGAATAATATATTAAAGTACCAAAAAGATTAAAAGAAAAGAAATCAGACAAAACTAAGAGAAATTATAGGTAAATAACTGATCCTGGGATATAGGAGAGATTGCCTAAGCATAAAAGCCATGAAAAATACCCCCCAAAAAAAGTTTTTATATATTTGATTACACAAAAAAAGGAAAACCTATACATAATGAATAAAAATAACTGACACCAATAGACAAGCAAAATGGAAAAATATCTACAAAAAACATGAAATATGGGGTATAACCATCACATATAGAACACATTCAATTGAAAAGAAAAACAATGAGAAAAGTGGGCAAAGAATTAGAACAGAAATACAATTAATAAATATTAAACAATTTATATATATTCAACTTTACTATTAAATAAGAAAATAAACATTAGATACTTAGTCCAGTGCCGAGCACAACGTAGGTGCTCAATAAGGTGTCATTTACTATTAACTTATAAATAATAAATACCTTTCAGAACAGAACTCTCCATATTAGCAAAGGTACAATGACATAAGCCTCAGCTGGGGGCATAGGGGGTATGTACATTAGTAAAACTCATCAAGAATCATTAGAAAGTTTACACTTTTGACCCAAGAGTTACCCTTCTAAGAATCTATTCTAAAGACACAAGCAAAAACTATAACACAGTTCATGGAACGCAGTAAAAAATACACTCATTGCAGTATTACTTAAAGGGAAACAAAAACAACCAGAAACAACCTAAATGTCCAACAATAAATAATAAATATTCCTTAATAGAATATTATAAAGTTACTAAACTACTTTTAAAAATAATTAAGAATCCTGATCAAATTTCCAATTCTCATGGACTCCAGACTTTCTGGAGCCATGAAAGCTAGCTGGACCCCTGAAACTATTGTCCTGAGATAATCTTTAAACCCTAAACCAAAAATATCCCCTGAAGTCTTCTTAAAACCAAACAACAGTTTAGCTTAACTGGTAAAAAATTTCTGCCTTGAGCATTATGCTCTTTTAAGAGCTATCTATATGGGATCAAATTAACAACAGTAACTCAAAAGATTAGATAGGAACCTTAGTGGGCTGTGAGTTTATGTCAATGGGGGAGGAAAAACTCAGAAAAGGAAGGTGAGAATGGATGCACAACTCAAACAACGTAATCAGTGTCACTAAACTGTACATGTAGAAAAATTTGAACTGGTATATGTTTTGCTATGTATATTCTCAACAACAATAAAATTTAAAAAAATTAATGGCATTAAAAATGCTTGCAATATAAAGTTAGCTGGGGGAAAAAGGATTCAAACACATATATATATCTGATTAAAATACATACAAATAAAAAATCTTTAAGAAAACATAAAAGTTTTAATCATGTTCAACTCTCAATAGCAGGATGACAGATTAATTTATCTTTTCTATATTTTCCAAATTTTCTTCCATAAACATAAATTGTTTTTAATTATAAGGGAAAAAGATACTGTCTCTAAGCAAAGTAGGTGACAGGTGCCTGAGAATGACAGAATTCTAAGAGTGAAGTGACTGAATATACTAGATCAGAATTTAAAGTTAGTTCTGAGGTTTGCAGTTGTTGCGGGCCAAGAGTTGATTCCGACTCATGGTGACCCTGTAAGTCTGAGGTTTAGGATCTTTGTAACCAGAAGAATGATATAACCATTCATGAGAACAGGTTTGGGAATTCAGTGATTTACACTAAAATGTGAACAACTGATAAGCAAAACCTCCTATACAGAAAGTCTCTATTATAAAAGCAAGAAAGGAAGGGAAGGAGGGAGGGAAGGAAGAAAAATCATTCGAATTCAAACAAATTTTTAATTGAAGAAAGGCTGTGTATGTGTATTGGGAGGAGGGAGAAGGGGCTTCCCTTTGGCACATCATTCCCACACACTTCTAAAAAGCTTGCTATCTCTTGGAAGCAGTGGCAGGGTTAGGAGTTACACTCCTGGATGCATATACCAGCTCTACTACTTACTTGCCATTTAGCTCGCACAAGTTACTTAATTTCTCTATGCCTCAGTATTCTTATCTGTAAAGTACAGATAATGGCAACCACTTCACTGGTTTCTATTAAGAACTAAATGAAAATTACCAGAAGGGCTTAGTGCAGTGCCTGGCACATAGTAAATACTCAATATGTGAAATGTGACATTATTCTATGTCATTTCATTGCCAATCAGAAATAGGGTGACAGACTTTGGCTGGATAAGTCAGAGCAAAGAATAAATGCTACATATCTTAGCAACCTAACATTGGCTCAGTGATCACTGTGGGAAAATCGGTTACTAAGTAAGTATGAATAAGTCAAACCAAACGTGTTGCCATCGAGTTGATTCCGACTCAGAGACCCTATACAACTGCCCCATGGGGTTTCCGAGGAGCAGCTGGTAGATTTGAATTGCGAACATTTTGGTTAGCAGTCAAACGCTTAACCACTGTGCCACCAGGGCTCCAAGGTACAAATGGATAACATAAATAAAGGTGGAAAACATTTACCTATTGCCTCTGTATTTGCAAGTTACTCCTTTGTGATTAATACAATATCTATAAACTATTTTAGCATATTTAAAAAAACAATAATAATAAAATAAAGGAACTTAAAAACAGCTATAAATCCTTAAGAGAAACATTTACACTCATTTTAAAGAATGTGAAATACTCTTTTGGATAAGAAGGATGTATAATCCTTGGAAGAAATTACTGGAATGTGGTATCAGAAAGGAGAACTATATTCAAGAAGCCCCGTTCTGAGGAGGGATTCATTTGTTCAGCATCTACAATCTCTTTCTAGAAGATGTGCTCTTATCTACCTTCTGTTGGGTACCAAAACTTCAGTCTGATAATGCAAATTCTCTAGAATCGTATAAAAATGGAACAGTAGCAAAGTAGGGAAAATAGAAGAAAACAATAGCAGTATTTTCTTTTCAATCCAGCTTTAAAACTCTGGCCCAAGTCTCAGGTTTGAACTTGAGAGTGCTTCCTTTGTCCTTTCTGACATTACTGGAGGCGGAAGGCCCCATGCCTCATATCTCTGTGTCGGACGCCATCTTTAATGATGATATATGGGGGTCCTTTCCCCTCAGCACTGCTGGGGGGTCAAACATGTGACATCTCCCGCCTGAGTATCAACAAACGAATTATAAACCGTGTCAATCCGAGTTAATGCAAAGCTGTAATCCTCTTTAACAAGAGATCAAATCACTGCCATGAGTTATGTTCATTCAGTAATCTGATAAGGAAGAGAGGGAACCTCTAATAAAAGAGTAATGGGAGCCTTTAATGATGCTGGTAAAAGGTAGCACCAGTTAAAATATTGCTCTTGTTCCTGCTGATTTGATCAGTGTTGCATATTTGCCCAGACTTGTTTCTCCTGTCAGAATAACCTGTGTCTTCCTAGGAGATAAGAAGCCTCAGAGAAAACAACTGCATCTTAGCCATTCTTGCTTGCAAGTTTTTAACCAACAGGAAAGGCTCTATGGAGGGGTACTTCTGGGATTGTCAGCTGATGCGTTCTCAAATGTTGAGCAACTACACCAGGATACTTCACCATGATTCAGTGCCTGTTTCTATTAAATAAAGGGGTAAAGTAGGCCAAGGGGAGTCAAAATGGTTCAAGCAACCTCTGGGTACCAATTAGAGGAAAAGAATATTGTCAGTAGAGTGGAAGAATACGCCCATATTTAGGGTGCAGACCCACATACAAAAATGGTAAGCCTAAGATAAACTGCCTGTACAAATTCTATTATACCAAAGTACCTCAAGAACAACATGGCAGTGATGTTGACAAAGCACTTTACAAGGCTGGATTACATTTGTACATTTCTTTTCTAAAACTCTAGATGTAAAACAATAATGTATTTGGTACTTAGTATTTAGCATTAAAGGATCATCTCCTTGTTCTTTTTTAATGCCAGCAGCTTCATAAAACAAATGGAGAAACTTTGTTTTGTTTTGTTTTTTAAATTTGGGGCGGCAGGGAGTAAAGAGCTAAAATTGAAATTCTTGTTCCTGTCGAGAATTTAAGCTTTTGCAAAGGAATGGAGTACCTAGAAAACATTAATATTGCTACCATCTTTGTAGTAAGAAACGAAAGCTACCTAGGAAATATAATAACCTATGCTTTTAAAGGACAGTACCATAATTTAAAAAAAAAAACAAAAAAAAAACCTGTTGCCATCGAGTGGATTCCGTTTCACAGCAATGCTACAGGGCAGAGTAGACCTGCTCCATAGGGTTTCCAAGGAGTGGCTGAGGGATTTGAACTGCCAACCTTTTGGTCAGCAGTTGAGCTCTTAACCACTGTGCCACCAAGGCTCCAGTACCATAATAGGGTTTATCTAATAACCCATCCCTGAAGCAGCAGGTAAACGCAAGGTAAAACCCTAGTTTTCACTGGCATACACCAAGCTGACTGGTGCTGCTCAGACCAACACCCATGCCACAGAGAAAGCAGTTCACATGGGTTCCCTTTCCCAGATGTGAGTGGCCAGTTTTGAGAAACACATCTTTGTCTCTCTCAGAGGTCTTACTCGCTATTTTGTCTCCTACTTGTCACACTAGCATTGTACTATCTGACCTACATTAACACAACAGAAGAAAAAGAATCACTTCTTTAAAAGTTTGCTTCAGAGGGTCTATCAAAAAAACAGCCAATTATTTCCATAGCCCCTCAATTCTTCATTTTGTTAAAACTATAATAAAAGAACATATGAATGTTTACTTCAGACTCCCCTTGGTCTAACAGGACTCCAGGGATTTCATAACATGTAAAGTAAGCTCTGTTTCTAAAACGTCCTTGATAAGCTTAAATTAATTTCCATAGTCAGAGAAGTGAACAGCAACCCTATAAACCGTGCAGGCAATGTCTCAACTTGCCCTAGGGGGTGACGATATGCTTAGAAGGGTTCTCTACCAATGAGATATCAAAGCTCTCCTTCTCCCCAGCCTGCTGAAACTAACTACAGTCTCACCCGACACCTTGCCTTCTTAGCAAAGATGACCCCGAAGGGCCAACAGTAGCTGCTCTGGGAACTGAGCTGCCCTGTGCCAAGAATATCGAGGGCTTAGTGGAGCCAGTGATTTCTTAGGTTCCCGGTAACTTCCTCCCTTCCAGCCAAACACGTGACTATGTTGGCAAAATGGGATTGTTTTGTTTTCTTTCAACACTACGAACATTTCTCTGGCATGCCATTGAAACCACCTGCCTGCCTCAGAATGGAGACAAATAAAATTTTACTGGACCGCGCATATAAAGTGTCAGAGGTCACCTGAGACTTTCACCAACAGAAGGACACCTGAAGGCACATGAAATGAAGGTAATTAAAAGGCCAGTATCTGAAGCATACCTAGAAAGAAATGTCCAAAAGGGAAATTTGGTAACACAGGCACAACTGGATTGCTCTGCATTAAAAAAGGAGGGCTTTTTCATGGATCACCTGAAGAGAAAAATCCCTAGTGCCAGAAAAGAGGGCAGAATAGGTATTAGCAGAAATTAATAGATAGCAGTACACAGATCACATCACACGAGAAACCAAAAGAAGACGTCACTACCTCTTTAGAAATCCAAATGCTTCTTCACTGTTGTTAGTTGCCATTGAGTTGGCTCCGACTCATGGCAACCCTATGCACAAAAAAGCTAAATGCTGCTCAGTCCTGCACTATCACCATGATCAGCTGCAGATCGGACCATTTTGATCCACAAAGTTTTCACTGGCTAATTTTCAGAAGTAGATCGCCAGGCCTTTCCTCCTAGTCCATCTTAGTCTGGAAGCTCTGCTGAAACCTGTTCAGCATCATAGCAACACACAAGCCTCCACTGACAGACAGGTGGTGGTGGTTACGCATGAAGTGCACTGGCCAGGAATTGAATCCAGGTCTCCTGTGTGGAAGGCAAGAATTCTACCACTGAACCACCAATGCCCTGGCTAAAGATACTTTAATAACCTGTGTTAAAGATCTCTTTTCTCTCCCTTACTGAGAGCTATGTGCCAGTTTCAATTCAGTTCAACCCAGTGCAAATGTATCGAGCTCAAACTGACAAGGGATGTGGGGATTCAGTGATGAGTAATATCACTCCCTCCCTGTCTACCCTCCCAACACTGGGCACTAATCTAATCTAGGCATATGCATGGAAAACTGGAACCAAGGCACCAGCTAAGGAAAAAAGGAGGACTTCTAGCTCCAGACCTGGAACGAGCTAGGAACACCAAAGGTGGAGCTGCCCCTGGGAACAAGAAATCAAAAGAGCGGGAAAAGGAAGTTAGCTAGGTCTTCAAAAGACAGTTTTATCTAGATGGTCCAAAGGACAGACACCATGAGGAAGAGACCTTTCATTTACCTACTTCAATAGAGAAATAATCAGGACCTTCACACCTCCTCTTTATGGTAATACATATACATATATATATGTTTATAGTTATATTTATAAATGTGTACATTTATATATATAACTTAAAATTACATATATAAAATTTTCACAATG
>NW_004443990.1:786896-829741 GCF_000243295.1 Trichechus manatus latirostris
TTACATATATAAAATTTTCACAATGAAAATATCTCATTTTTTTCTGTTGATAAAAAATAATACAAGCTTACTGTAAAAAATTCAAACAGTACAGAAATACTTACAATAGAAAGTAAAATGTGTCTTCTACTCCAGTCCACCCAGCAATAAACATGTGAACAACTAGGTATAGACAGTTCCAGAGCTTCTTATTTTTTAATTTTTTTAATGACAACTAATCTGAATCCATTCTCATGGCAAAATATTAAAGCCAAACAGCTGTATAAAAAATAAAACACTGAAAGTCTCCCTGTATTCCATCCCCACTGAATTCCCTTATCCATGGGTGGTGGTGATTGTTGCTGGGTGCCTTTGAGTCAATTACAACTCACAGCGACCCTATAGGACAGAGTAGAACTGCCCCATAGGGTTTCCTAGGCTGTTATCTTAACAGGAACAGATCACCAGGTCTTTTCTCCCACGGAGCAGCTAGTGGGTTTAAACCACTGACCTTTCTCAGTTAGCAGTAGTACTTAACCACTGTTCCACCAGGGCTTTTTTTTTTATTTGTCGGCAAACACTTCTACTATTAGTGCTAATTTCTTTAGGTCAATTTCTATAAGTAGATATTCTGGGTCAACAAGTTCATATACTTTAAAAAATTTAAAACACATAGCCCTCCAAAAAGATTTTACCAATTTACATTCCCAACCACAGAATGTGAAAGTACCTGTTCCCTCACACCACTATCAACACTGGGATTACCAGCCCTTTAAATGTTGTCACATTTAAGAAGGAAAAAAGGAAATCTCGTTATTATAATTTGCATATTTCTCTGATTAATAAGGTTGAAAGTCTTTGTTTTCTGGCCATTTGAGATTTTTCTTTTATGATCTTTTCAGTTTGCTTACATGCTTTGCCCATTATTCTATTGAAATATTCTTAGAAATTTATAAAAATTCTTCACATAGGAATGAAATATGTCATATATTGAACTTTTTCTTTCCAGCTTATCATTTACCGATTAACTTTGCTTTTGATGTCTTTTAAAATGTGATTTATGTAGTCACACATAACAGTATGGTTTCTGCCCTTAATATTAAGGCCTTCTCCACCTCAAAATCATAAAAATATTCTCTATTCACTGCCCCCCCATATGATACATCTGTAACTTAGCAAAACTATTCAGTTGAGGAAAAGTAATATGCAGTGATTCCTCAATGATATTTTGCAATGTACAAAATAAGACATAAAATTGTTCAGTAACAGATTATTTCCAGTTGTGGAATTCTCTAAGAAAAACAAAACAGGCCAAGCTACTACTGCCTCCTTCTGACTTAAGATAAACTGACAAGGTCTACTGAACCTGGAAGTTTTGATAGTAGAAGCAGAAAGTGCTAATACCCAGTTACTCTACCCATAGATTAATCTGGCCTATTCAGACTACATAGATGAGCAGTAATGTGTATGTCTGCCTCTGTGTCCTTAGGAAACACAGTGGGAATGGAGTGCTCTCCAGTAAAAACAAATGCTCAGTTCTCCAGCTATATGACTTGTATTAAATTCCTTGTTAAGTGACTAAATCAGCTGGTGAACAACGTTGATGATTAGCAATCGGACAGTCCACAAGGAGTAACCTTTTTTTCCCCATAAATACTGAATGTCACAGAGACACTGTGGTAAACACAAGGATTGTTATCCAACAAATACATTCCCAATTTCTTCTCCCATGCCTACTCTATTAGAAGTTGCAAGGTAACACAACTCTGGCCAATAAGATATAAAAAGTTGGCTGGGGGAATTCTGGGAGAGCTTTTACTTTTCTGATACAAGAGAACAGGTATGGCTGGTACCCTCCTTCTCTCTTCTTCCTGCCTTGAATGCATGTTTCATGGCTGATGCTGCAGCAGCCATTTTGGACCATGTGGGAAAAGCCAAGAGATGCTGGCCCTAACACCGTGGAAAAGTGAAAATCACTGCCAACAACTGCCTACCACTCCTAGAATTATTCTGCCAGAAAAATAAACTTCCATTTGCTTATGCCTCTGTAGTCAGGTTTTATGTTTCTTGCTGCCCAAGCACAACATAATCCTAAATACAGTCATTTTCAAATCATTCTTGTCTATATATAGTAGACACTAAAAAAATTATATGTGAATAAATAAATAAGATTCTGGAAAACTAGGTGCCTCTGGGGCACCAGGTGATTCAAGAAAAATCCCAACTAAGAATGACAGGAAGCAGATTTCCAAATGATATAGTAACAGCATATTCAAAAGATGTCACTAGTATTGAAAAGAAAAATCATATAGTCCCTATTCTCTATTTAAAATCTATTTTAAACCAGGTTTCATTTTATGTCTAAGACAATGTGACCTTACAGAGTTTGGTTTAGTTTTAAGCATCTAGTTTTCCCTTCTTGTTGATGTTTTTTTTTTTTTTCATGTCATCCACGACAGAATCTAACACACATTCATTTTTCTCTGCAACTTTTAAAAGCAAACTAGATACAGATAAGAATTAAAAAACAGCCACACCTAGGCATTAACTTGCAAAGCACCAGAGAGCATGAGGTCACAAACACAGATATAAGTGTACTTAGAATCATCGTAAGCATTGAACAAATCAAATAAAAAGTTAGTAATAATTGCATTCATTTAAAACCTGCAGATCTATCACTTTTCAGGCAAGGAGAAAATCTGATGGGATTTGGTAGCAAACTAAATACTCTCAAATAAAAAGGTTACATGTAGTTTGAGAAATAACACCAGCAGAACCTGCATGTGCCTATATTATAACCAATAATTTTACCTGGCAAAGATTTGTATGTAAAAATGTCCACCAGAGCATTATTTACGATAATGATAATTGAAAGCAATTTATATGTCCAACCATTAGTGAATTAAATAAATATTATAAAAATATGACATAATCATTAAAATTATTTTTGAATTATTTTAATAATATGAAATGCTCACAGTATACATAATATTTAATGAAAAATTAACAATAGTAGAATATGATTTCAATTATATAAAAAAGAAAAAATATACACTAATAAAGACTGAGAAGAAATATTCTGAAATGTTAAAAGTGGTTTTCTAATGTGTATGTGCATGTATATACACATATTTCCTAGCTAGAGAGTCTAGAAACAATGACACGCAGGAACAACAAGCACCCTTAGCACCCAGATCTTGGTTTCTGAATACCATTCTCCACCTAAAAAAATCAGGGCTTCTTAGACAAAAAACTGATTCCAGGGCTAGAGCAGGGAAAGTATAACATGAGCCTAGCACATCTTGATGTACCAGAAAGTAAGAAATTGCTCAAATAATGATGGGGACATCTCAAAAGGACACAAGCCAACCTGAAGGGGCTTCCACTAGCCAAATCTGGAACAATTTTAACATCAAAATAAATGACAGTAATAGATTATAACCCACTGACTAAAATAGGAAATGATGAGTGCATATCAATATAAATAAATGAATGAGTAACTAAATGGGGGAGAAGTGAAAGCTCTTCATTATAGTGTATGCCAAGCAATAAATACAGATGGAATGATTCTTAACAAAATGGCTATCTCTGAATTGTAATATTACAAATATACATACATTTTTGTCTGTATACATTCCTATCTTGTTTCAGCTTTATAAAGCGAGTATATCTTTCTTTTGTATAAAGACTTAAAAAAATCCTCAACAGCCACCTCAACAATCTAACATAAAATATGCACATTTCTAGAGCAATTTTTAAAAGGAGAGCACATTTACAAAATCCCCAAACACATGAAGCAAGCACATGTGCTGTCCTGACCCCTCTGTCCTAGACAGGAGTTCAGATGTCCTAGGCAGTTTGACTAAAGTTAAAAAACAAAGCAAAACAACAAAAACAAGCAAGCAAAAAAAAAAAAAAAAAAAAAAAACAAGCCAACACAGTACTGAGACTTAAGGAAATTTTTGGTTAGATTTTATAGTAATTATGGGAGTGAAAAGTTGTGACAGGGACCCTTGCTATGATGCCAGTGACAAATGGCTAACTGATAAGAAAAAAGGGAAAGGGTAACAGGCTGTAGAACAGGTCAATATCAGACTGTCATGAAGTCATTTGAGGCATCTAATTAATCTATTACTCACCGGGCATCATCATTCATTGTAGTATGGTCAATAGGTGCCATGAAGCTCAGCAGCTTGCTAAGGACATGAAACCTAAATAAAGCAGGAAACAACATTAGTAACTATTAACCTAGAAAAGGAAATACATTCTATAAGCTCAAAAACTCCAGTACTGATCATAGAACATTTGGCTCCAGAGTAGAATAGGGGACAATTCACAGGTATTTATCACTCACAAATAGATTTTCCCCTTTTTCATTAATGCTATAGGCGAAAAGTCTGATAACAGCACATTGTAAATAGTAGTAATTCAACACAGAGTCATTTATATCACAGCCCCAAAAAAGAGGAGATACACTTGTGCTCTTGAGCAATATACTAACCCTTAAACATTATTGTATTACAAGAGTAACAGAAAAAGTAGAAATTCATTACAGAAAATTTGAAACATAAACAAAAAAAAGCACATAAAAAAAAAAAGACAGTCCCTCCACCTATAAACAATTATTGTTAACATTTTGGTTAGTTGTTTGTTTTACATAGAGATCCTGTTATATAAATGCAATTTTGTATTTTTTTTTCCACTTAGCATTGTAAGTATTGTCCCATAAACAGTATGTGAATGGTTGCACACAATACCATGAGTGAAGAATCGTATTTTTAAACTGTTGAACATCTATTCTTCATTTGTTTCTAATTCTTCACTTACTATTATAATAATGCAAAAAAATTTGTGCATCACGCTTTTTTTTTTAAAAATGTCTCTGTTTATTGTTATTCCCTAATTATGAAAACTAGAATGTACAGAGAACGGAAAGTCCCCTGTAGTTCTATCCCCTAGAAATAACTGCTGTTAATTAAAACTGTTAAGTTTGGCTGTAGCACTTTCCATGCACAAACAAATATAAACTTGATAAATATTTTAACATAAAAATGGGATTGCAATATACCTAATATTCTGCATTATGCTTGTTTCCACTGAACCACTTATCATATTCTATTCTTTTTCATGGTTACACAATATTCCATTGTGTCAATGGATTATAATTTAACCAGTCTCTATTTATGGGCATTTATATTGCCTCCCCCCTACTTTAAACCATATCAAATGACAAAATGAAGATTATACATAAGTTATTGTAAGTCTGTTCACATATTTCTAAGGGATAAATTTCAAGATGTGAAATTGCTGAATCTAAAAGTATGCACACATTTAAAATTGAAAGATTGGGCTAAAATACCTGCCCAAATTTGTGTCGTTTTAATTGTCTGCTATTGTTGTTAGTTGCCCTGAGTTGATTCTGACTCATGACGACCCCATATGTGCAGAGTAGAATTGCTCTATAGGGTTTTCAAGGTCGTGACCTGTCATGGATTAAGTTGTGTCCCCCAAAAATATCTGTCGGCTTGGCTGGGTCATGATTGCCAGTGTTGTAGGATTGTGTAATCTGATGTGATTTCCTTATGTGTTGTAAACTCTATCACTATGATGAGATTATATGTGATCTCCTCATGTGTTGTAAATTCTATCACTGTGTTGAGGTTATACTGATGAAGTTGACAAGATTAGACAGTGTCTTAATGCAATCTCTTCTGAGATATAAAAGAGAGAAGCGAGCAGAGACACACAGGAACCTCACACCACCAAGGAAGCAATGTGGGAGCAGAGCACGTCCTTTGGACCTGAGGTTCCTGCGCTGAGATGCTTCCAGACCAAGGGAAGACAGAGGCATCACAAGGACCTTCCTCCAGAGCCGAAAGAGAGAGAAAGCCTTCTCCTGGAGCTGATGCCCTGAATTTGGACTTACAGCCTACTAGACTGTGAGAATAAACTTCCCTTTGTTAAATCCATCCACTTGTGATATTTCTGTTAGAGCAGCACTAGAAGACTAAGACATGACCTTTCAGAAGTAGATCGACAGGCCTGTCTTCCAAGACACTTCCGGGTGGGTTTGACCCACCAACCTTTCAGCTAGCAGTCGGACGCTTAACTGTTTGTGCCACCCAGGGACTCCAGGTTGTGCCAATGTATACTGCCACCAGAGTATGAGAGTATAAATATTCAAGTAACCCTTTTGTTTAAGCATAAAGTATAAATAGTGTTAATAAATGCTTTTTAATGTCTTTAGGCTTCACAAGCCTTGAGTGTGCATCTGAAAAAAAGAATACTTTTCTTGGTTGTGTCCAAAGACAGGTTTAATTCAATTTCTAGACAAAGAATATCAACTACCTATGAGTCTGAATCGACTTGACGGCAACGGGTTTGGTTTGCTTGGTTTTTTTATACTCTATAGTTGTGCCATCTAACACAGTGGTCACTTGCCACACGTGACTGAGCACTTAAAATGTGGCTAGTCTGAATTGACATGTGTTATAATTTTAAGATACACATCAGATTTTGAAGGCTTGGTATAGGAAAAAAAAGTAAAATATATCACTAATAATTTTTAGAATAACAGATTATTGATAATATTTTTCGTATATTGGGTTAAATGAAATACCTTATTAAAATTAATTTCATCTGCTTTTTACTTTTTTAAGGCAGCTTCTAGAAAATTAAAAATTATATATGTGGTTCACATTAATTTTTATTGGATGGTAGTGCTCTATAGAGTGTCTTTATATTTTAATACAATATATTCAATAACTAATAACTGTGTGATGGAAGACAGACTTTAAAAAGTAATCAGATTAAAAAGACTATTTAGTAATATGTACTTAATGCAATGCATTTTCATCTCATCTCAGTGCTCCTGAGGATGGATGCATGTTTTAGTATTAAAAGCCTTTAACCAATCATACTAAGGAAAGATAAGTGTCATTTTGTTGCAGAAAAATAGACCAAACAGTAAGACATCTCATTATTAAAGGCTTGAGGTTTTCCATGCTTTCAGGGGACATCTAGGTCAACTGGCATAACAAAGCTTATTAAGAAAATGTTCTGCATCCAACTTTAGTGAGTGGCATCTGGGTCTTAAAAGCTTGCAAGCGGCCATCTAAGACGCATCAATTGGTCCCAGCCACCTGGAGTAAAGAATGAAGAACACCAAAGACACAAGGAAAGTAGTAGCCCAAGAGACAGAAAGGGCCACATAAACCAGAGACTTCACTAGCCTGAGACCAGAAGAACTAGATGGTGCCCGGCTACCACCAATGACCGCCCTGACAGGGAACACAACAGAAAGTCCCAGATGGAGCAGGAGAAAGGTGTGGTACAGAACTCAAATTTTATTAAGAAGACCAGACTTAATGGTCTGAGACTGGAGCAACCCCGGAAAGCATGGCCCCTGGATTCTCTATCAGCTCCGAACTAAAACAATTTCCAAGGCCAACTCTTCAGACAGGGATTGGACTGAACTGTGGGACATAAAGTGATACTCGTGAGGAGTGTGCCTCTTAGCTCAAGTAGATACAAGAGATGAAACGGGCAACTTCTGTCCAGAGGTGAGATGGGAAGGCAGAGAGGCGTTAGGAGCTCGCTGAATGGACATGGGGAATTGGGTGGACAGGAGGAGTGTGCTGTCACAGTATGGGGAGAGCAAGTAGGGTCACATAACAATGTATGTATAAATTTTTGTATGGGAAAAAAAGGCGTGAGGTTTAATTACTGTAGATGATAATGTCTGATTAAATCATGATCAAATCCACTTATATATAATGCTGAGTAAAATACTGATAATCAATAATTATAATTATACCCAAAAAGGAAAATGTTTCTTTTTTTTACAAATTACTTTCTAATATCCAATTAGAAAGTTGACATGCCCGGTCTGATGCTACTGACCTGCTATCATTTAAACTACTATCCTATCAGAAGCAGAGAGCAAAATTGCTCATTGGTGGGACCTAGTATCAGTGACAACAGCTGGCACACCCTACCTTGCTCTCCTTGAGGTCTAATTTAAGGGAGATATTTATAATATTTTCAATTAGCCAGGGTGACTTGGTTTAATCCTTTAGGATAGGGTGCTAATGTAGCCACGATGTCATTTTGCTGCCTGCATAGGCCAGGTGGTCCTGCCCAGAGAAACAACTCAGTAGCCAGAAGTTAGAAACATGGGCTCTGGAATCAGACCACTGAGCTCAAATCCCAGCTTACTACTGACTAGCTATGTAACGCAGGTGGGTTACTTCTCTTAACTCTTTACATGAATTAGCTCATTTAATCTGCATAACAACTCTATGAGATGTGACTTTCATTATCACACTCTTTTCACAGATGAGGAAACTGAAGCACAGAGATATAAAGTAACTTGCTCAAGGTCTCAAATCCATTAAGTAGAAGAGTCAGATTCTAAACCTAGTCAGTTTGGCTTCAGAGCTTTGCTCTTTCTGCCTCTGTGCAAATTGCTCAGCACGATGCCTGACAGTGAGATTTCTAGAAAGGCTAGTCAGCTATCACAACTGCTATTAGTAAAGATTACTCTCTGATTCGGACCACATCCCTCACATCTATAATCACAATAGGAGCCAGGTGAGTATGAATGACAAAAGCAAAAAATAATTAAAACACATGAACTTTTTTTTTAAAACTTTTTAGTTTTGCAATGATTTTAGACTTACAAAAAATTTGCAGAAACAGTAGAGACTTAAAGTATACACCTCACTCATCTTCCCTTAATGTTAACAAATGACATAACCACAGTGGAATTCATCAAAACCAGGAAATTAACACTGGTACAATACTATTAACTAAACTACAGACCACATTCAAACTTCACCAATTTTTACTCTAGTGTCCTTCTTCTTTTCCAGTATTCTATCTAGGATCTCACATTGATTGCTGTGTCCTCAGTTCTCCTTGTTTTTCATGACCTTGACACTTTTGATAAGTACAGGTCAGTTATTTTATAGAATGTTTCACAATTTGGATTGGTCTGATGCTTTCTCATGAGTAGTTTGAGTTATGCATTTTGGGCAAGAATACCACAAAAATGACGTTATGTCCTTCTATTGAAGACACAAGGGAATAGATAAGTCTTATTGCTGGTGGTGTTAATCTAGAGCACTTGGTTAAGGTAGGATCTGCTGGGTTACTCCACTGAAAAGTTACTATTTTTCCCTTTGTAACTGATAAATACCTTGGGAGAGATACTTTGAGACCATGCAAATAAACCTTGTCCATTGGGGGATCTAGTCTGCAACAATGATTACCATGGTGTTTGCCTAGTGGTGATTTTGTATTTCCCGCATTCCCTCTACATTTAATAACTGGAATTGCACATGACCTGCTGCTGGTGCATCAACTATATTCCAAAAGGTTTTCATGAGACAAACCAATCAAGACAGTATAAGTTTATGCAGAAATTCTAAAGGTCTTTCAAGTATATATAGTTCCTTAGTTTGTGGTTTCTGGGCTCCTACAGTAACCCATAGCAACTCATGCCTGGAGAAATGTGATCATAGATAAAACTTCCCTATCCTGCTTGATTTCTCTGACATATCTAGCACTTCTAATCTCTTATTAAACATTCTCCTTTCTCGCACTTTACAGCACTCCCTCCTGTCCTGCAGCTCAATGACCATTCCTTCTTGGCATTCTTTATTGGCTCTCTTCCTGTCTCTCTCATGTATGTTCACATTCCTCAGGGTTCTATTCTTATCACTGTATACTCTTATCACCCTATACACTCCTTGGGAAATAGCAATTGTTTCCAAAATATCAACTAATACCTATATCCCCTTTTGACTCAAAAATCTATCTCTGAACTTGATTTCTCAAAGTTGTGTCAAATTCAACATATTCTGAACCTATTCTACTCTCTCTCTCAAAAAACAAATTATTTCCTCTTTGTAGCTTCCTTTTACATATCAATGAATGATACCACCATCCATCCAGTTCCCTCAGAAACCCTGGGAGGCACTCTAACCTTCTCACTTTCCTTTAACTCCTCACACTGTCACTCCTAAGTACCAACTACTTACCCTCATAAATGTTTCTCAATCCTATTCATGCCAGCCCTTGCTCTTATAAATTTCTAGTCCATTTCTATAAAACCCCTAGAATTATCCTTCTAAAATGCAAATGTGATGACAACATTCCTCTGCCTAAAATCTCTCAGTGACTCACTATCGTCTACAGAATGAAATACAAAATTCTTAGCATGGCCAAGGTCTAGCACTTGCCTACTCATACAACCTCATCTCTTGCCATTCCCCCATATTCACATTAAGTCTCTGCCAAAATAAAGTACTTATAGTTCCCAAAATGGGCCACGTACTCTCTCAAATCCGTATTTTTGCAAATGTTCTTTTTGCTTTCGCTAGAGTAACTCTTACTAGTCTCTCAAGGCTCAGTGTGGATGTTGCATCTTATAGAAAGTCTTCCTGAGTGGTCTGCATTCCCAAAGGTGCGGTAGGTATTTTCCAGGATTCAGTCTAGGATCCCACATTATACCTTGCAGTAATGCATCCTTAGACTCCTCCAATCTGTGACAGATAATCCTACTCCAGGATTATGCCTACCACACAGTATCACACATCCAGATTTCTTCATCTATTTTATGTTTACAGTTAGAGCCTTTTCTCATTACCTGATAAGCATTTTAATTTTACTACTATCGTAATCATTCAAATTCATTTCCTGGCTGACTAATGTCTATAAGCACTATACTAGATAATAAGTTTGGAATTGTCTTAAAAGATAAAGCTGCACAATTCTTGCCCTCAAGAGGCATACAAATATAATTATTTATCCCTCAAATTCATAAAAATACACCAATGTAGACTAAATGCTTCTAGAGGGCAACTGGGTTTTACCCAGAACCTAGTATGGTCCCTAGAACAGAGAGGACACTCAAACCATTTATTATATACTAATGTTTAAAACTGTTGCCATCTAGTCGATGACGACTCATAGCAACCCTATAGGACAGAGTGGAACTGCCCCTTAGGGTTTCCAAGGAGCAGCTGGTGGATTTGAACTGCTGACCTTTTAGTTAGCAGCCAAGCTCTTAACCACTGGGTGACCAGGGCTCCATATTAATCTTTAGCCCTGTTTAAACAGAATGTCTGTCTCCTGTCTGTCTGTTCCAGAAATAAGATTTTAAATGCCTCTGAACATATGGGATTGTGGGGATCTCAATTACTACCAAATGCCACGAAAACAAAAGTATTTAATTTCATTGACACAGATCTCTAATGAATAGCTTAATGAGATTAGCTTAATCAATTAATATAAGAAAAGCAGTTGTTATTCAGATAAAATCCTGTTTTATCTTTCAACCTGATAAATAACAACTCTTATTTTCGAAACAATAGGCCCATATTCTCCTAAGTTATTTGCCATGCTAGAGAAGTGCTTACTTCTCTAACACTTATCCAGATTTCTTAATCTATTTTATGTTTACAGTTATACCATTTCTCAACACCTGATGAGCATTTTAATTTTACTACTATCATAATCATCCAAAATCATTTTCTGGCTGACTAATGTCTACAAGCAGTATACCGGATAATAAGTTTAGAATTGTCTTAAAAGACAAAGTAGCACAATTCTTGCCCTCAAGGGGCATACAAATATAATTATTTGTCCCCCCAAATTCATAAAAATACAATAATGTAGAAATGGCTTTTTCCCTCTCAATTCTTTTGAAAAGCCTGTATTTGCAATAGAAATATCAATAGATAAACATAAGAGAAACCAAAGAAACTAACATTTTTGAATGCCTACTATGCCAGATATTTACATATTATCTTACATTAATCCTCAAACCAAATCTCTAAAGTAGGGATTATTATCACTAAGTAAATAAGAAAAGTAAGGGTCAGAGAATAAAGAACAACCAAAATCATACAGCCAGACAAGGAGCCAGGATTTGAACCCAAGTCTTCTGATTTAAAATCCTGGGCTCTTCTTTCTAGAGAACATGGATGGCCTCATAAGGCTGTAATTTTAAAAGTACAGTACTGGAGAAAAAAATCTAAATCCAAAATTAAAGAATAAGGTAATCATTCAGCCTGGTCACTTATAAAGCAATATTAAAAACATTCTTTTTTAAATCCTTGGGGAAGGGGCAGGTACAGAGTAGAAAAGGCATATGAGTGGCAAAGTAAGTGAAAACTGGAGTAGGAAATGGATGCAGTCTTGGAATAATTTGACAGCAGTAATAATGATAGTAATAGTGGCAACAAATACGTATATAGAGTTTACTGTGTACCAGCACTGTTCTAAGAGCTGCACATACACTTACTCATTTACTCCTCACAGCAACACTGCAAGGCAGGTATGATTAGAATCTCTTTTTTACAGATGAAAAAACTAGCACAGAGAGTTTAAGTATCTTGCCCAAAGTAACAACTAGTCAGCATCAAAACTGGGATTCAAACTCAGGCAGTGTGGCTCTCAAGTCCATATTTTTAACCACCACATTAAAAATGAACCTGGAGAAGATGTACAAACTTACATGTATGAAAAATGTATAAATTATAACAATTCAACCTGAGACTGAAGGAGTGCCTTTGAATCAAAAGATAAAGGAAAAGCTACTTTGCATTTCTGCAATTTAAAGAAAAAGGAACATTTCCTGATGAGTTGTTAAATACTAAAATCAGTTGTGAAATCGGTTTTTCTAAGCTCTTAAAATATGAGATAGACCCAATCTGTCTAAAGGAAAGTTGCTGATAGTACAGGCTCTAAAATAAGGACCTGGAATTAGCTATCTGCCTAAGACTGTCTTAACGCAAAGAGTTTAAGATTTTTTTCAATGTGTACCTGCATTACAAGTAGTTTCTTTGACATTGAGGCTTTATGTGAATTATATCTCACACACACACACACACACACACACACACACAGAGTTACAAGCATCTAAGTTTAAAAAGTATAGAAATGTCATTTCCTACTCTTGCCCCTTCTCTTGTCTGTATACTTAATATGAAATTCCTTAAAGAGTTCACAGGGTTGAGGGCTTTCCTTCAGCCAGAAATTTTCATATTTTCTCATAAAAAATTATATTTCTCATCTTATCTAGGCACATTGCTAACATTCTCTGCAGTCCTTCATTACATCTTTTTAGCATACTGTGTACATGTATGACATCATGAAAATGGGCCAATATACCAGTAATCCTATTCTAAATAAGACTTAAAATTTTTATATAGTTCTATAGTTTTAAAAACTAAGATAATTTCAACTATCTTGTCTTTGGTTTCTTGTTATTTCTCTTTCATGGAAATGTACATATTATTTCATCCACCCATTTACAACAATGGAACAAAAAAATGTGACCAATGTAATATTTTCATTTCAGTCAGAAAAACCAAGTCCCAAAAAAGTCTCCAATAGTGTTAGCTGTTTTTCAGATCCTTAAAGGCAGAACTAGGAGATGAAACAGAAAAAATTACATAATAGCCAAAATGCCAAAAGAAGAGATACAACATATGTTAAATTTTTCTTAAAAAATAACTCACCGTAGTTTTCTTCCTTTGCTGGCTTTCCTATCTACTTTCTTGTGGATTTTGCTTCGTAACTTCTGGATTGCAAGCCACTGCCTGGGAAATTCACAAGCAATGTTATGCATCATCACTAACAGAAATAACTACACCTATTGACAAATTGGAATTTTTCTCACTAACAACCCTGCAGAAAGAAATCATCAACCTGTGTCAACTTCCTCAAGGTAGTCTGGGGCCAAAGCGACTAATCAATTGAAGAGGATTTGTGCAATGGCAAAAAAACAAATGGCAGCTGGGAAATTCTACAGCAAATTTGGTTAACAATGCTCCTTAGTATCTGGAGTTGCTGTGACAAGCACAAAATCTACCAGTCTGCAGGAAAACCCATCAAACTGAGTATAACTGCTTGGGTTTTCTTTTAATGTTTTAGCAGTGCAACATGTTCTATTATTAATGTTGCCACTGCTGTTCAGTCTGAATACATGAATTCTTTAAATCTAATTTTCTCTTTGCTAACATCCAAAGTGCTTTTTCTTGTACTTTCCAATTTTTGTTCATTTTTTAAAATTATCCACTATTGATATTAGTTTTAAAGTCATTTTATTTGATTTTTATTTCATCTGTAAATATTTCAGTATGTCACTAAAAGATTAGGACTCCCTCACCCCCAATATAACCCCAATACCATTATGATAAAAAAGTTAACAATTCTTTACTATCAAATATTCATTCAGTCTTTAAATCTCCTGGATTGTTTCAATTTTACAGTTGGTTTGTTTGAACCAGGATCCAAACAAGATTCACATATTCTACAGTCATTTTAGATAAGGAATTAATTTTTCAAATAAAGGATACTGGGCTAAGAAAATCTTCATAAATTGCTTATATGAACAAATGTTTAAAAAAAAAAGCAGCAGCAGTCATCTTACCTGATTTATACAACGAAAATGCAACATCAGAAAAAAAAAAAACTAGGGAAATCCAATTACTGTAATCTTAATATAATCTTAATTACCATAATCTATTTTATTGTAAAGTCAGATAAATGTACAATATAATCACCACTTAAATGCAATTTGCTCGATCACATTAAATTTATAGCGAACAGCTTTCTATAACATTCCAGAGATGCACAAAATATCAACAACATCCTGTCCTAAAATTCAAATAATGTTTTACTCAAATAAAATCATTTTATCAACACAAATTTTTCATTGCTTTCTCAAAATGCTGTTCTGCCCTCAATCCCATTCTGGCACTTGGAGCTTTTGTTTCCTTTCAGGCTTTTGCAAATTATGGTTCATGGCTATTTAAATGTACACTATTCATTAGGTAGCACTCTAAATGCCCTTTTTATTTTCAACCACAGGATGAAGCACACACACAAGAGCCTTCCTTCACTACTTTACATTCTACCCTGACAACTGGGTAATGCTGCCACGTTCCACTTCTAATTGTGCTGAAGCTTTTACTGAAGAGGTGGAGGTCTAAATTAGGGTAGACTAACAAAGCAGATTCAACTATGAGCAAGGAACCTGTTGTACACACTGCCCCATTCTGACAGCTGAGAGCACACATTTGGGCGACTACTTTTTACTCACAGGTCAGCAGACAGATATGGATACGATCTCAACCCAAACCAGAGAGCAAAGAGCATAACGACTCTGGAAAACAAACCCTAAAACAAACACATATAGGTGTCTTCTAATTTCTTTTGAAACTGCACTATGGCAATGTAGGATAAACATTAGGATTTCTGACACTTTGTCTTTATAGCTCTTACTATCTTGCTTAACTTTTATAATTACATGACCAATCATTGTCTTTGAGGCAGAATTAAGGGGATTCAAAGGGAGAAAATATTACACATATTCATGCAAGCAGCCTACACAGGTAGTCCCCAACTTAGGATATATCTGAGTTATGACAAACCGTACTTATGACTGTTTTTTTTTAGTATCTTATCATTAGTAATACATAACATATAGAATGTTAAAATATGTCTGTAAGTTTATATGTAATGTTTCCAACCTCCACAGACAAATAAAGATTGGATTTATAAAGATACTGATAAAAAAAGGTAATAATAATGAAAACGGGAAAAAAAAAAAAAAAAAAGGTATTCAGCTTACATCAGAACTGACTTATGACAGAAACATCAGAATGGAACCCTGTCAGAACTTGAGGGCTACCCGTATAGTCTGCTTGCATGAATAGAAAGCCATATCTAAATTACCTTCCCATGGCCACCTGATCATTGGGATCCAAGGAGCTGGTCTTCCGTTCTATGAGTTCTCGAAGGAGCTAGGGGAAAAAGGAAAGTGACCGGTTTATTTATCATCTCCCAGCACCAGCTAACTTTAAAAGGGCACAGTAGGAATTCTGAATGCCATAGTGACAGCTCTAAAACTACAATCAATAAGGAATAACCCAGTGGCAAGAGCATGACTGAATTCCCATTAACCCTTTCATATTTATATATCTTTAAAAAGGTGGCATAGCAATAGCTGAGAAGTCCATTTGTAAGACTTATTGTACTGCAGTTCATTTCTAATGGATCAATGAGTGTGCAACGTTCCCTTCATTGTTTTTATGATTAGTTTTGTCCACCCCATCAATATCAATGGAGAATCTTTAAAAGGTCAGGTAGGAAGGGCTGTGTGGCGAAAAGGAAAACTCATCAGCTTCTCACCAACAGGATAATGGTACATGGTTAACTTCTGACCTATAACCTCCAGCAGGCAGGAAGATCTTCCCTAGGCAAAAGCCTTTATTGTATATAATTAGACGTGTAGGCTTCATCCTCTTGCTTTCTGTACCTGGTACTCTACCATACTTACTATTAAGTGATTTGACCATATATGATATCAACACATTCACAGCCACAAAAGTTGTAAGAGGCAACTTAAAGAAAGTCATATATGTGTACTGCAAATACAATACAGTGGACTAGTCTCTCAACCTATACAATTAACTCCATGGGAACTCTAAATTACTCTCCTACTCTCCTCTTAAACCTGGGTGCATGCAATCTACGTCAAAATCTATACCTTTCACACAGACTTAAGAATTCACACTGGATCTTAAAGTACTAGGTGAAGAGAAGGTAATGGATTTAAAAGTTAAACATTAAAGGAGGAGAATTTTAAATTACAATAATAAAACTAGATATCATCTCTCCTATACCAATGCTATATGCAGAGAAACAGCAACAGAGATTAAAATTCCAAAAATCTTCTGAGAGAAACCTAAGGGAAGACACTAAACTGGTTCCTACTAATCATTTGTCAATAATACAGGTTTGACTTTAAAACTTGTTGCTTCACAAAAATAAGTAATTATTTTGTACGTAGGGCATGGTAGCAATATAAATATTACACCCATTAAATAGCTGAACCCTGTGGGAGGATGGAAAAGGAAGAATAAATTCCTATGAAAGTAGTTCATTTTCTAATTATTTGTTTATCTAAGTAGGCACTGGAAGTAGTAAACAAATTTGTAAAAATATTCACTTCCATAAGATGACTCTTTATTGAAAAAGGGAATAGGATATCTCAATCGCAATTAAAAACCTCCCATGATGGTTTCTCACTTGCTTATTTTGGACGTTATTACCACAGCAATTACATTTAAAAATGTGGGGACCAGAGGCCACTGGTTTATTATCACTAGAAAACAGCAAGCTATTTCTCTACCCTGTTTATCTGATTGATTCCTAACATCTTTCTGGCAGCCAATCTATCAGTTTATCTCTTCTACTTCATCACAGTCACTTCTGGCAGCTAAATACAAGATCCAAATCCAGTGTTACACAGACATACGACACAGTAAACCTATGTAACACTGCTACTCTGTGAACAGCTGACCTGAAGGCTAAGCAAAAATGGGCTTCTGGTTCCTAGTCAATATTCTGTCAAAAGCAAAGCTGGGGAGAGGGATGGCTAATTTAAAGAAAAAAGGAGAAGAAAAAGACAGAGAAAGAAAATAGTAAAAAAGGAAGAAAAATAATTACAGGACTGTATTTCACTGCCCTCACCTTGTCCCAGACACATGAGAGATTACCACAACCGCTCCTGGTTTTCCTAATTGTCTCTGATCCCTTGAGACTGGGTCAGTCATGGCCACTGGGGAGCAAGTGCTCATGGAAGGCTGCCCCAACACAACAGGGGTGAGCCTTTGGAAGAGAGCCCATATGCTCTTCCCGAAGCCTGGGAAGTGGAGCCACACAACTGAAGTGGATCTATTACATTTGCAGTGGTCTCTGTAATTCAAACACCAAGCTGGTGCAGCATTTACTTTCAGGCACTCTGTCTGTACTTTACATATTCTGGGCTGCAAATTCACTACTCACGTGCTTTGCGTGGCTATTTTTAGTCATTCATGATTAGGAAGATTGTTTTATTGGTCTATCTGGCTAAATGTAGTCTATTTGGTCCAATGTTTAGAAGATCCTGTTGTGTACAAGAAGGAATGAGAAAGCAACAACAACAACAAAAATTAAAATTAAGCAAACTATTCCCGTGGCTATCACTATTTCCCATAGCTATCACTATCACTGAGTTTAAATTTAATTAGGAACACAGCTTTCAAAAAAAGTTGCTGAAAAATGAAGCTTCAGGGATATCGGCTAGAGAATTTAATTCTGCCTGAGTTCGATTTTTATATATGCTTAATTTTATGAATAGTTTTCCAGAAAATTCAAGTTTCTGTTACAGTAATTAGAATTTTTTACTTTGACAATGACGACACAACGTCTATAGTACACCCTCTCCTCACTTACCGACATGGTTAGGTTCCAAAGATCAGGCTGTTATGTGAAATCAGTGTTATACAAAAAAAGGAGGATGACCACATCAGATCACAAAAATGGAGGACAACTACATAATTACATAATAGCCAAATTATATCACTACAGCACTGCCAAGTTACATCATTACATAACTGCCAAACCTCTGAGAATCATGGCCCAGCGAAGCTAACGCATAACCTTACCCATCACACCCAGTGCTACTCTCGCCTCGCACCCTGGCATTTGTTACTGCCAGATGTACATCATTAATGTGCAAAACAGTTGGATAATGAGACAGTCGATAAGTGAGGAGAAGATGTAATTTTATATGTGACTCGGAAAATAAAGAGATCTATAGAGGGGATTTGAGGCCACGTGCTCCTCCTGTCGCCACCAACATGGAGACTTTGTCCTGTTCTTAGCGCTCGAATACTCCAACCTGAAAAATGAAGAAGTTGCCTGGGCACACATGCCGTTGGCCATGACTGTGTACACTCTGGTGGTGGTGTTTTAATTCCTCATCACTCGAGGAGGAATTTATGATGTTACTGTGGAATCTCCAAGTGTTGGTTCTGTAACTAATGAACATAGGCATCAGAGGCTAGTAGCTTTCTTGGCCTACAGAGTAAATGGACAATATATTATGAAAGGACTCACATCCAGCTTCCTATTTACAACAGTGGGTTTAGGTTTCATAATCCTGCACCAATCCATTGCGCCAAACATTCCAAAACTCAATAGATTTCGTCTTCTATCCACCGGTTTCTTCTGTGTCCTATTTTTTATGGCTAGAATATAAATGAGAATGAAACACCCGGGCTATCCGATGGGTCAGAGTACCCTTTGAGAAGAAGTCAGTGGATACCAGATTTGCTCCTGTTAATGAAGGTTGTACTGATCCTCGAACATGAAATGTGTAAAAGGATGAAAAGCAGCTGAGAGAGAAGAATCTAGTGAAAACACAGGAAGCTCATTAAAGCTTGGACTAGAATTTCTTCTAGGTACTATCAAAGATACAAGCTTATCACAGTATTTTTTTCCTGTTAACCTAGACTGGCGTACCAACGATCTTAAGTGGCATTTTCTTCTTAGTTTTTCATTTCTAAAGGAAAATATACTCCATTTCTACAACTATAACATTGAATAAAGTGATTATTTCATATAGCCCCTTAACATTTATTGGAGATGGCATTTCTGATTTTCAAACATTAATGTTAAATCAGGAAGCAAGATTCTATAAGCTCAGACTCTGGACAACTGATCAACTTTACCTACAGTAAGTACTTTGTCTTTAAACAAAGTGTGTGATACATTATTTCAGGTATGTGTGTAACTCTGTTTCCTGAGTGGCTCCTGTCCGGAAGCAGGATGAGAAAGCAGAAAGGGACAGGAGCTGGTTGGATGGACACAGAAAACCAGGGGTGGAAAGGGGGAGTCTACTGTCACATTATAGGGATTGCAACTAGTGTCGTATAATATGTGTATAAATTTTTGTATGAGAAATTAACTTGAGCTGTAAACTCTCACCTAAAGCACACTAAAAAAAAAAAAAAGACTTGTTTCCTGAATAATAAGATGTAGGAAAGGAGCATAAATAATTTCTCTAATTAAAAAAAAAAAGAGATATCTATGGAATATGTTTGTTCTACTCTGTTATAATTCCTCCAAACAGTTCTCAACTCAGAAAGTCTTGTTTCTCTAGTTCTAGGAGAACATCACTGATGTGGTTAGGTTTCCAGGTCAGCCCACAAAAATCTGTTTAACCTATAACATGCATGAGGAACAGCACTGATAGGACTATTCAGCACCTAATCAGCATTTATAATACTTTACCTAGAAAAACTGCATTCTAGAATCAGCTAAAAATGGCACATTGAACACACTGGTTTATCTCATCTCCCCTCTCACCTCCTCTAAAGATAGCAAAGGAATAAAATAAATGTATTAACCCACAACAAAGAAGAGAAAGGGAGAGCTAATGAGAGCAGATTTTCATAAGTTTCTCAAAGACAGTAAGGAGATGGAGAACTAAAGGAGTAAAAGGAGAGAAGGAAGGTGAGGGCGAAAACAATGTGGCTCAAAATCAGCATTTGGAGCAGCAGGCACCATGAGAGATGTGAGAAGGGGGTTGGGGCAGGACCACTGGGCCCTCTCCCTTATCCCACATAGCCAACTGACTCATCACCTCTACCACCTCCCCTCACCGGAAGAAAAGAAATTTTACTCTCTGGAAAAACCAAACCAGAGAGGCTCTAGACTCAGGGATATCAGGCACAGAAGAAGGAAAAGGTTCTTGCTAATCTCTGGGACCTTCTGCCCCCTTCCCCATCCTATTTCAGAATGCTAGCCCCCAGATATATAATTTCCTAGGCAGGTGAGCAGAGGTGCCATTTCTGGAGAAAATGGATGGTGATCCTCTCTCTCCTCGAGAATAAGATTTCTGGGTTCTGACATTTGGGGATACTCCAACCAAGACTAGTTCACAGTATAATTATATTTCAAGGAAGCCCATCAGCCAAAAACTTCTGCTCAGGTTCAGAGATTCCAAATGCACTCTTCAATGTCTTTTAAAATATCTATTATCCTTAATAGGAAAGCATCAAGCATATACCAAAACAAGTAGAAAAGGGAGATTCAAAGAGACAATGCAGAAAACAAAAGATGACTTAAAAAAGAAAAGAAAAAAATTTAGAGGACAAGTGACACAAACATTTGACTAACAAAGGCTGAGAGAAAATTATTAAAGAAATAATGAACATTTCCCAAAATTGAAGGATAGGAATAAGCCTACAAAGATCTAGTGCGATGAATGAAAAAGGACCTTCACCAAGACACATCATCATGAAATATAAAACACCAGAGGTAAAGAGAAGATCCTAAATATTTTCAGAGAGGAAAATTTGGTCACATATAAAGAGGTTGACTATGTGTCCCAGTTTACCCAAGAGAGTCCTGATTTATGCCTGTTGTCCTAGTATTCTGTCAGGTGAGTAGCTCAAGTGCTCCAGTTCTGACAATAAATTATATAGTCACCCTACATATTACGGAATAGAAATCAAAATGGCATTGGACATCTCAAAAGCAACAGCAGGTACCAGAGGACAGTGGAGCAATGCCTTCAAAATTCTGAGGAAAATCACTTTCAACTTCAACGGTAGTGCCAAATTATTGGTACACAGCCAAATTATTAAGTATGGGAGTTACATAAAGACATTTTCACACATGCAAAAATTCAACAATTTACTTTCTACATATTTTTTCATAGAAAGCTGGTAGAAGATGTGCTTCACTAAAATGAGAGCATACACAAAGAAAGAAAGAGACATAAGATCTTAGAAAACGGGTTTAACACAGGAAAGAAGCATAGGCACGTCCCAAGACTATAGAAGGTGCAGGTAGAGACAGCAATCATTCCAGGAAGGTACAGGAATCCAGAGAGCTCAGAGGACTCTAGGAAAAAAAGAAGTGAGGCAGAGACAAATGACAAGTTATTTCATATGTTCAAGGCATTTGGAGCATATGGGAAAAAAGTAGCAATAAACAGATTAAAAAAACTAAGCAAATCTTTAAAATAGGCATTACTAACTCTAGGAAAAAGACTTGTATGAAAATGTACTCATAGTACATTACTTGTGAACAACACTCATTTAGTCATAGTAATGTAAACACTGACTTGTTTTGACAAAACTGCAACAGAAGTAAACTGAGAGAATGGGGAACTAAAGTGGAGAGGGGGAGGGGTAGAGGGGAGCCAGGGCCTCACTACAATAAAGGGAAGTCAATAATGACTGAAACTGATATATACCAGTATAAACGTTATTTTAAAATATGCAAGAAAATAGGGGGAAGAAAACTAAAAGTTTTGGAATTTTCTGCCTCTAGGACTTCTCAGCATCACAGTATTTTAACATTTCTAAGGCAATGGAGAACCCAAAAATAATTTGTCAGTATTTATCTAGCAATGTCCAGAGGAAATGGTAGAGAAGGTTTTGAAAAATCTTCCTACTCCGAAAATTCAAAGAAATTTCACAATTTCTACAGGGAAAAAAGGGCAGGAGGATCAAATACATATATTGAGTAAACCTATTAAAACTCTATAAATATTTTTATGTTCCCTAAAACAAAGGCAACACACCAGAATACCAATAATATTTATTTTGATTTGCTAGAGAAAATGTCAAGCAATTATTAACAACTTTACTAAGATACTATTCACATCCCATATAATTCATCCAAAGTATATAATTCAATGTCATTTAGTGTAATTCAGGGTTGTACAACCATCACCACATCTAATTTTAGAATATTTTCATCCCACCTGAAAGAAATCCACACCCATTAGGTTTTATTCCCATCCTCCCCAGTTACCTGATGGTTTTGTCAAACAGAAATTTATTCTCTCTCAGTTTAGGAGGCTAGAAGCCTGAAATCAGGGCACTGGCTCTAGGAAAACGCCTTCTCTCTCTGTCTCTGGGGGAAGATCCTTATTTCCTTTCAACAACTGTGGGTCAGGCGTTCCTTGGAACTCTGTGTGTCTTGGAATCAACCTTCCCCTAGGTCTAACAGGTTCCCAACACAGGGACCCTGGGTCCAAAGGATGTGCTCCGCTCCCGGCTCTTCTTTCTTGGTGGTAGTGGGGTCCCTTTCTCTCTGCTGGCTTCTCTCTCCTTTTATCTCTTGTAAGATAAAAGGTGATGCAAGCCACATTCCAGGGAAACTCGCCTTACATCGGATCAAGGCTGTGACCTGAGTAAGGGTGTTGCATATTACCCTAATCCTCATTAACATGACCTAATCGTGACTCATTCACGTAACAGACAGGTCACTCCCAAATGGGACTATAACCATAGGGATAGAGGCTATGATTTACAACACATCACAAAATGGAGGATAATCAGACCACAAAATGGAGGACGAGCACACAAGACTGGGAACATGGCCTAGCCAAGTTGACACATATTTCTGGGTGACACAATTCAATTGATGACACTTATCTCCTCCAGCCCTAGGCAACCACTAGTCTGTTTTCTGTCTCTATAGTTTTCCCCATTCTGGACTTTTATGTAAATGAAATCATACAATATGTGGTCTTTTGTGACTGGCTTCTTTCACTTAGCATAATGTTTTCAAGGTTCACCCATGTTGCAGCATGTAGTACTTCATTCCTTCTTTTGGCCAAGTATTATTCCATTGTATGGATACACCACATTTTGCTTATCCATTCTTCAGTTGAGAGACATCTGGGTTGATCCCACTTTGTGGCTATTATGAACAATGCTGCTATGAACATTCATGTACAAGTTTTTGTGTGGACATATGCTAGCAGTGGAACTGCCAGGTTATACGGAAACTCTGGAGTGCCTAGGTGGTGCAAATGGTTAAGTGGTTAGTTACTCACCAAAAAGTTGGCAGTTCAAATCCACCTAGAGATCTACTTCCAAAAGATTATAAGCACTGAAAATCTCAGAGTGCAGTTCTACCCTGGAACACAAGGGATCACACTGAATCAGACTTGACTACATGGCAACTGGTTTTAAATGGTTAACTCTATGCTAAATGTTTTGAGGAACTTCCAGATGTTTTCCAAAGCAGCTGTACTACTTTACCTTCTCACCAGCCATGTATGAGGGTTCCAATTTCTCCACATCCTCACTAACACTTGTTATCATCTGGTTTTGTTATCTCAGCCATCCTACTGGGTGTGAAGTAGTATCTTTTTTTTTTTTAAATTTGTCATTTAACCATTTTTAAGTGTACAATTCAGTAACATTAATTACATTCACCATGTTGTGCAACCATCACCACTATATTCTCAAAGTTTTTCAACACCCCAAACAGAAACTATCCCTTAAGCAATAACTATCCATTCCCTTCTCCTCCCAGCCTCTGGTAGCCCTAATAAACTTTTGTTTCTATGCATCTGCCTATTCTACATATTTCATATAGCTGGAATTAAAGTATATTTGTCCTTTTGTGTCTAACCTAGCTCACCTATCATAATGTTTTCAAGGTTCATGCCGGTCACAGCATGTACAAAAACTACTTTCTTATGTGGCTGAATAATACTCCATCTTTATTATTTTCTTACTTCTAGTAGCTTTGGGCTTAGTTTGCTCTTTTTCTAGTTTCTCAAGGTGCAGAGTTAGGTTATACATTTGATATAAATTTCTCTATGAGCACTGCCTTCACTGCATCCCATACTTTTGGTATGTTGTGCTTTCATTTCTAAGTATTTTCTAATTTCCCTTGTGATTTCTTCTTTGACCTATTGGTTACCTGTGTTCTGTTCAATTTCCACATATTTGTAAATTTTCCAGTTTTTCTTCTATTATTAATTGCTAATTTCATTCCATTGTGGTCAGAGAAGACACTTTGTAGGATTTCAGTCTTTTTAAATTGATTGAGACTTGTTTTGTGACTTAACATATAGCTGCCTATCCTGGAGAATAATCCATGCGCACTGGAGAAGAATATATTCTGCTATTGTTGGTTGGAGTGTTCTATACATATCTATTAAGTCTGGTTGGTTTATAGTGTCGTTCAAGTCCTATTTCCTTATTTATCTTCTCTCTAGATGTTCTAGCCATTATTGAAAGTAATGTATTGAAGTCTTCAACTATTACTGTAGAACTATTTTCCCTTCAATTTTGTCAGTGTTCGCTTCCTATATTTTGGGGCTCTGTTGTTAGGTGAATATATTATTGTTGTATTTCCTTGATGAATAGGCTTTTTATTATTATATAATTCCCTTCTTTGTCTCATAACTATTTTATTTAAAGTCTATTTTGTGTGATATTAACATAGCCACCCAGTTCTCTTTTGGTCATTGTGGTTTTGATTGGTATTCCCCTGATGGCTAATGATGTTAGGCATGTGTATACTGGCCACCTGCGTATCTTCTTTGGAGAAATGTCTATTCAGATCCTTTGCTCAGTTATTTGCCTTTTTATTATTAAGTTGTAAGACTTCTTTTATATATTCTGGATACCACTCCCGTATCAGATACATAATTTGCAAATATTTTCTTCCATTCTGTGGGTTTGCCTGTTCACTTTTTTGATGGCATTGTTTACAGCACAAAAGCTTTTAATGTCAATGAAGTCTAATTTTTTTTTTTCTTTTGTTGCTTGTGCTTTTAGTGTTTCTAGGAAACTATTTCCTAGCCCAAGGCCATGAAAATTACTCCTGTGTTTTCTTCCAGAAGTTTTGGGTTTAGCTCTTATATTTAGGTCTATGATCCATTTTGAGTTAGTTTTGTATATGGTGTGAGGTAGGGATCCCACTTTATTCTTTTGCATGCGGATATTCAATTGTACCATTTGCTGAAAAGATCGTTTTTCTTTGATTGAATAATTTTGGCACCCTTGTCGAAAAGCCAAGAAATTTTTAAAGCATTTGGTTTTACGGCCACATATTCCCTGGCTTTAAAATTTGTGACCCAGAGTTACTGATTCCCACCCTCTTGGATTCTAGCACGGTTCATGGTCATAGATGCTTGAAATGGAAAAAAGGCTTGGGGCAACCCTCCATCTAACTTACTTGGCCTTAGCTGAGTTAGAATTCCTCAAACTCCCTCCCCAGTACATAAAGAGTGTGCTGAAACAAATGCAATCAACTCCTCTGACTTGTGTTCCGATCCTCCCTCACAAAAGCAGACACACAGGCTTGGGTTTACTCCTCTTTCAGCATCTTTTCTCTCTCCTACAGGAATTCTTAGTAAAATATATCTATTTATTCTCTGCCTCCTGCTTTACCAACTTTATCTATTCTCACCTTCCCAGTCTTTCATATTATGCCCAAAAGGAGTCACTTTTTCATCTATTATATTTGAAGTATACAAAAGACATATCCACATATACTACAATTTCAAATAGTTGGGAAGGAATTACTAGAAGAGTCTATAGTATAAAATGACCCACTCCCCACAGGTAACCATTTTTTCTGTCTCCTTTTCCACACTGCCCTCTCACTTCTCAACCAGCCTAACCACCTAATATTCCTGCCTCCATTAGTCTACTGAAAGAACTCACACTAAGGTCTCAAGACCTCCATGTTTAATAAACATTTGTCAGTACTCATCATACTTGACTTCTTGAAGCAGCAAGTAACCCTGAACATTCTCACCTTCCTGAAACACTCTTTTCTTGGCATCTGTGAAGCATCCTTCTGGTTTTACTCCATACTCTGTCAGCTCATCCTCCTCTTCTCAGTCATTAAATGCTGACATTCCTCAAGACTCAGTTTCAATCTTTCTTCTCTTTTCACTCAATATGCTTTCCCCAAGAGTTTCATTCTATTCTCAAGGCTTGTGACCTAAGCGTTATCCTTGAAATTCCTTTTTCCTTACACTTAATATCTAATCTATCACCAAGTCCTACCTATGTGATCCAGTTCATGAGTCTGTCCATTTTTTCTGTATCTTCACTACCTCTACCCTACCAAAAAAAGAAAACCAAACCTGTTGCTGTCAAGTTGATTCCTACTCATGGTGACCCCAAGTGCTACAGAGTAGAACTGCTCCATAGGGTTTCCTTGGCAGTAATCTTTACAGAAGCAGATCTCCAAGCCTTTCTTCTGTGGCACCACTGAGTGGGTTCAAGCCACCAACCTTTAGGTTAGTAGGCACAAACCATCTGCACCACCAGGGACCTTAGTACAGGCGAAGTACACCCAAGTACAAGATATTATTAGGACCTTAGTACAGGCGAAGTACACCCAAGCACAAGATATTATCATCTTCATTAATTCCACAAATATTTATTCAGTATTCTGGGAAAATAATGAAGAATAAAACAGACGTGGTCTCACCTGAGTTAGTATAATGATTTCCTCACATTTATTCTTGCCACTCCTCCATGCAATGGCATTGTAGCGAGAATAAGATTTTCAAAATGTAAATATGTCAGAAGATAAAATTCCTATTGTGGCCTAAAGGTCCAATACAGTCTGGCCTTTATCTACCTCTCCTGCCTAAGCTTCCAACTCTGTGCTCCAGTTCCACCAGTCTTCAATTCAGTACCTGAAATACTCCATGCTCTCTCCTACCACAGAGCCCTTTTCTGCACATGCACTGCCTAGAACATGCTTCCTTAACCACTCACCTGCCTGCCCCCTACCTCCTTCTCTACTCATTTGTTAAATCTCAGTGTAATCATCTCTTCCTCAGGGAACCCTTCCTTAACCACACTCCACACACACATACACACAGAGAGGGACATACTATGTCTTTGTTGTACTTAATTTACATTTTATTAGCAGGTTATTTGATTAATGTCTGTTTCTTCTGTTCTCCACTAGCTGGCTGTATGCTTCACAGAGAGCAGAGACTGTCTGACTATGCTCACCATTCTATCCCCTGCACCAGGCATAATACCTGGCCCACTGCAGAAGCTCAATATAGTTGAGCGTTTAACCGTTTACGCCACCCAGTGACTTCTAATAAACATATACACAGAGAAAAAATTGTTTCTGGGAGAAAATACCAAATTTTCGTTTACTTTATCATTCAAATAAACACACATCTTTCATTGTTTTTAAATAAAAGGAATCATACTATACAATACTTTGATTTTAATCCCAAGTACTACAACCTACTAAAGCAATTGTGGAACCTATCTGTTTTTTTGTCATTACCATTATCAGCAACACCTCCTCTCCAAACAATATTCTCCTTCTCTCACACGTCTTATACAGGGCCTAGAAAACTGATGGTTTAATTTTTAACTGAAGTAGGTGAGAATGATTCATGTTTTTTAACTATTCCAAGATAATTTGAATTAAAAAAAAAAAGAAAAACCTACTTAATTGTAATGAAATAAAATATCTCAAACACTTCTCATTCTTTTACTATTAAAATGATGTAGATCTATCCTTCCTCTAGGGGCTCATTTTCCAAAGGAAAAACTTGGTTCTTCTCAGAAAAAGAAGAGAGGGAATAGATCTTTGGTGCTTCCTCCAACCCTCTGACACCCTGACCTGCAGTTTCTTTCTGAGTTGATCCTTTTACTCAAGAAGGGTATCTTGGTATCTTTGTAATTAATGAATTTAATTACAGTATTTTCTATTTAAATCTTTTATTTATGAAATAGGTTTGCCAAATCTGGGTAGTAGGTACCAGAAAATATCCCATTTTCTAAGACCTAACGCCTCTACATATGAACTTTCAAATTACATGAATGTGTGCTGCAAGCTTCAATGTAACCATAAATATCTGCTAATGAATCAGCATAATGCCATTGCTTTGAAGTCTGACATAATCTGGGTTTTGAATCCCAGTTTTGTCACTTACTAGCTATGCAATTTGGGACAAGTTACTTGACTCAGTTTCCTCATCTATAAAGTAGTAATAATTGTGCCTCACAGAGTTGCTTTCAGGAATTAAAGAAATAATAAAAGCAACCAAAAAAAACCAAACAAACCCAAACCCATTGCCATCAAGTCAATTCTGACTCATAGCGACCCTACAGGACAGAGTAGAACTGCCCCATATGGTTTCCAAGGAGCAGCTGGTGGATTCGAACTGCTGACCTTTTGGTTAGCAGCTAAGCTCTTAATCACGGCACTACCGGGGCTTCAATAAAAACAAAGCACTTAGCAAATGTAAACACTCAATAAATAAAAATATTACCAACATTAGATATTAATAGTCATATATAATCCCAAAACCCCATTTGGGGCAAAAATTTCAACACCTTTGTGTAATAAAGAATTTGGAGCCCCCAAATAGCTAAAGCAATGCTGAAAGAGAAGACAAAGTATGAGGACTCACACTTCCTGATTTTAAAACATATTATACAGCAACAATAATCAAAACAGCCTGGTAGTGGTATAATAGGCACATAGACCAATGGAATAAAATTGAAAATCCAGAAATAAATGTATACATCTAAGATCACCTGATTTTTAACAAGGATGATAAGTCCATTTTGTGGGGAAAGAAGAATCTCTTCAATAAACGGTGTTGAGAAAAGTGGATTGTCACATCCAGAAAAATGAAACAGGATCCATTCCTCACACCATAGACAAAAACAAATTCAAAATGGACTAAGGACCTAAATGTGCAAACTAAAACCATAAAATTCTTAGAAGAAAATACAGGAACAATGCTGTCGGGTCTAGCTTTTAACAATGGATTATCTAATATAATAACAAAAGCACAAACAGCAAAAGACAAAATAAATAAAAATTAAAAATTAATTTCAGACTGCATCTAAATTAAAAACTTGTGTTCATCAAAAGACTACCAAAAAAAGTGAAAAGACAAGCTACTGACTGGGAGAATATCCTCAGAAACCATATATGCAACAAGAATCTAATAACCAAAATATACAAACAACCCAATCATAAAATGGGCAAAGGACTTTAAAATAGACATTTCACCAAAGAGGACATTCAAATGGCCATCAAAGACATGAAAAGATGCTCAGCATCATTAGCCATCAGAGAGACGCAAATCAAAACCACAATGAGATACTATTTCTCTCCCAGTAGGATGGCTAAGATTAAAAACACAGAAAATAACAAACGTTGGTGAGGATGTAGGGAAATAGGAACCCTTATCCACTGCTGGTGGGAATGCAAAATGGTACAGCTGTTGTGGAAAACAGTATGGTGTTTCCTCAAAAAATTAAAAATAGAACTAACATAAAAAAACCAAACCAAATCTGTTGCTGTTGAGTCGATTCCAACCCATAGCAACCCTATAGGACAGAGCAGAATTGCCTCATAGGGTTTCCAAGAAGTGGCTGGTGGATTTGAACTGTCAACCTTTTGGTTAGCAGTTGAGCTCTTAAACACTGTGCCACCAGGGTTCCAGAACTACCACATGACCCAGCAATTCCACTCCTAGGTATATACACAAAAGACTTGAAAGAAGAGACTCAAACAGAGACTTGTACACCCATGTTCATTGCAGCATTATTCACAATAGCCAAAAGGTGGAAACAACCTAAATGCCCATCAACAGATGAATGGATAAACAAAATGTGATACATACATACAATGGAATACTACTCAGCCAGTAGAAAAAACCAAGTTTGGATACATGCTACAATATGGATGCAGTCTGAAGACATTATGCTGAATAAAATACATCAGTCACAAAAGGAGTAATATCGCATGATCTCACTTATATAAAAAGATAAGAAAAGGCAAATGTATAGCGATCAAACTTTATTATTGGTTACCAGGGGTGGGTGGGTAGCGGTGATGGAAAAATCATGTTGATTAAAGATAGGCTTGCACAGCTGATTACTGTAATTGTTGTCAATAAGTTGCACATCTGTAAAAAGCTGAACTGGCAAAAGGTGTGTGATAGATGTATTTACAACAATGACAAAAAAAAAAAAAAAAGAGTAGATGCTAAGGCTGCTTATGTACAACCAAAAACCTCATGGATCTGGTTCCTTGGTTCGAAGGTTTAGGCTCATGGTTTCATGGGACATCCCAGTTAACTGGCCTAATAATGTGTTTAGTGCTTCTGTTCTACATCCTAGCTCCCTGTGTAGTGCCAGGGGTCTTACCATTCAAGGCATGAAACTTGGTCTCTTATTTGCCTGGAGTAACAGGGGAAGAAGGAGAGTCACGAATAGGAGGAGGATATAGAATGTGTGGCTAATTGCCTCCACAAACAACTGCCTCCCTTGCCATGAAATCAGAAGAATTCAACAGTGCCTGGCTACATTACTGAACGTTTTGATTTAAGATTCTATAGAAGAATCCTGATCAAAAGGAGGAAAATGCAGAACAGAATTTCAAATTCTTATGGACTCAGACTTTCTGGAGCCAAAGGGGGTAGATGAACCCCTGAAACTATTATCCTGATAAAATCTTTAAATCTTTTTTTTTTCCATTTTCTCCTACTTTCTTTTTTTAATTGTTGTGCTTTAAGTTTACAATTCAAGTTAGTCTTTCACACAAAAATTTATACATACATTGTTATGTGACCCTAGTTGCTCTCCCTATGCTGTAATAGCACACTCTCTCCATCCCAGATTTCCTGTGTCATTCAACCAGCTCCTGACCCTTCTGCCTTCTCATCTTGCCCCTGGACAGGAGCTGCCCATTTAGTCTCATGTATCTACTTGAGCTAAGCAGCACGTTCTTCACGAGTATCATTTTATGTCCCATAGTCCAGTCTAATCTTTGTCTGAAGAGCTGGCCTCGGGAATGGTTTTAGTTTTGGGCTAACAGAGAGTCCGGGGGCTAATCTTTAAATCTTAAACCAAATATATTCCCTGAAGTCTTCTTAAAATCAAACAATAGTTTAAATTAACTAGTAAAAAATGTCTGCCTTGAGCATTATGCTCATTTAAGAACTATCTATATGGGATCAAGTGACAATAGCAACTCAAAAGATTAGACTGGAATCTTAGGGGGGCAGTGAGTTTATGTTAATGGGGGAGGAACAACTCAGAAAAGGAGGGTGAGAATGGCTGCACAACTCAAAGAATATAATCAATGTCACTGAACTGTACATGCAGAAACGGTTGAACTGACCTATGTTTTGCAGTATAAATTCTCAACAACAACAACAAAATAAAATTAAAAAAAAATGAAAAATAACAAGCGTTGGTGAGGTAGTGGAGAAACTGGAACCGTCATTCATTGCTGGTGGGAATGTAGAATGGTGCAGTTGCTATGGAAAACAATTTGGTGGTTCCTCAAAAAGTTAAACATAGAATTATGATTTAAAATGGAAAAAAAAGACCAAACCCATTGCTGCTGAGTTGATTTCAACTCACAGCAACCCTACAGGACAGAGTAGAACTGCCCCAAAGGATTTCCAAGGAGCAGGTGGTGGATTTGAACTGCCGACAGCTTGGTTAGCAGCCATAGCTCTTAACCACTGTACCACCAGGGCCCCTTACGACCCAGCAATTCCATTCTTAGGTATAAAATGCTGCTCCTCCCATCAGGAAATGGAGCCTGGGACCCCACTCCTTGAATCTGGGGACGAGCTTTGGCCAATATAATATGAGAGAACAAACACTGTGTGATTTCCAAGTAAAGCCTTAAAGGACTTGAAACTTCTGTTCTTGCTTTCTTGCATCATTGCTCTTAGACTGCCACGTAGAAAGCCTCATCTAGCCTCCTCGAAGATGAGATACCACATGGAAAGAAACCCAGGTGACAGCCAGCATCACCTGCCAGATTCTGAGAGAGGCCATCTTAGACTACCTAGCCCCAGGTGAGACCAGGAGAAGAACAATCTAGCTGAACCCAGCCCAAATTGCTGACCCACAGGATCATGAGTTAATAAAAGGGATGTTGTTTCAAGTTACCCCAAAAAACAAAAAAAAATTGGCTGGCCTCTGCCCTGGTTCAGGTGACCTCTGAACCCTTGGAACCTCCTGAGTGATTGAAGCATCTCTGTTATTCACAGTGGGCCCCTCCATAGTTTATGCTAATGAGATGAGTCAGGATGGGGGCTGGCCATGCTAGAAAGATCAAGCATGTGTTTAGAGGGTTGGGGCTTTGAGCTACCTCATATCAGCTCAACATCTGGAGAAGGCAGGGGGGCTAGAGACTGAATTCAACCACACGGCCAATGATTCAATCAATCATTCTGACACAAAGAAACCTCCATAAAAACTCTAGACACTGAAGAAATTCATTGAGCTTACTTGATTGGCAATATACTCTGAGTATTGTCAACTTCAATAAACTCAAACCAAACCTATTGCCACTGAGGAGATTCTGACTCATGGAGACCCCATGTGTTACAGAGCATAACTGCTCCATAGGGTTTTCTTGGCTGTAATCTTTTATGGAAGCAGACTGGCAGGGCTTTCTTCCACGGATCTGCTGGGTGGGTTTGAATCATCAACCTTTAGTTATTAGTCAAGCACAAATTGTCTGTGCCACCCAGGGATCTTTGTCACCTTCAATACCAGGAGGGTAATGTGTGACTGAGGACAATGAAAGCTTCATGTTTGGAACTGTCCCAGAACTTGCCCGATGTGTCTCTCGCTTTGGCTGGTTCTGTTTCATAACTTTTTGCTATAATAAAATTGTAATTATAAGTATAGCACTTTCCTGAGTTTTGTGAGTTATTCTAGTGAATTATTGAACCTGAGGGTAGTCATAGGAACTCCCAAATTTGTAGTAGCTAGTCAGAAGTGAGGGTGGTCCTAAGGACCCCCAAACTTGCAGCTGCTGTTTGAAGCGAGGGCAGTCTTGTGGAGGGCTGTACCCTCAGACTTTGCAGTTTGGCCAAACTCATTGTAACCTTCCAAAGCTAAATCACCACAGCTGCTAACAACGAACAAGTACAATAATTCAATCTTCTTTTCCACTGATTTTCAAAAGTAGATAACAAATAAGATGTGAAACGAGGAAAAGCAGAGCGAAAGGAAGAAAATATAAGAAGCTTAGAAAATTTCACAAAAACGTCAGTATTTGAAAAGTATGCCATTGTTTGTAGAACTTTTCCGAACCAGACATGATTAACTAGAGCAAAAGTGATCCTCTCCCTTATCTTTTATCCTATTTGACCAACTAACTGCGATTCCCTTTCCATGACCTGCAACTTCCCCACCATCCTCTCATCACACAATTCCTTCTACTTAGCAGGTTTCCCCTTTCACCTCAGTATATCTAAGATCCTATCTATCCTTCTTTGAAGGCTCAGCTCAAATGCTATCTCCTCCTCTCTGAAGCCTTCTCTAATTCCACCAAACTGTTATTAACATCCCCCTCTTCTGAATTCTTTAGTGTATCACGACCAAGCACTCCAGCTGTTTATATTTGTTGTCTCCTTTGCTTGGCTGTAAGCTTCTTGAGGACAGAGGACACAGTGCCTCAAATTCTCACCCCCTACAGAATTCTGCACACTGCCTTGCACACAGTGATTATTCGATAATATTTCTAAAATGAAAGAGTGCCAAGCAGTCTTCCAGCTCTTGTGGCCAAGGATGAAAAGTATCCAACTTTTGCAAGGGCAAGTAAAATATTTACAGGAAGAATAACATAGGAAAGAATGGAGGAAAATCAGAATGTGTGAATAAAATCCAAAAAGCTTCTTAGAACTGAAGTTACAAATAATCCACCTATGGTATAGAATATAAGAATATATAGCTAGAGGCTACCACTGAAAAAGTCAGCCTAACTCTGCCTCACTGCCTTTGGTCTTTAAGGATTTGATTAGTTTTTCCACTTTCTGATTCAGCCTTGCATCATGCCTCCACTCCAGAGCTACAGTCAAAGCCTGTGATTTGGAAGGAATGATAAATCCATTCACTGAATAAAGTAACACTGTTTTCTCAGGACAAGTCCTAAACTATTTCAAAGGGCATAATACTTCACTAGGATTGGCTATTTGGGTTAAAATTTATTGGTCAAAACAGAAAACTTTCTCATCAGACCCCATATATTCCAACTGGCATGATACATAGTGTCTCCCAGTGTCTAATTATTAACTAGCAGTGTAAGTAAATCACTATCAGGATCAAGCTCTGATGTGTGAAGACAGAGTAAGAATTAAGCAATGCAAATGATCAAGAACTTCTATTTGTCAGTTTGCTTTACTTTCTTTTTCCTGCAAATAAAAAGATTTTACAAGGACTAAGTGGCTGGTTAAACCATTGTTTCTAATCCATACCAATAGCCAATATCTCCATAACAATGTATGAGGGCGCTATTTAGATTTTCCAAGAGTCCCTATTTCAAATATTCTGCTCCTACATCACTAGATGTATATCCTGATGTATACCTTTTTTTAAACCTACCAATAATAAAGGTGGGGAGAGGGGTTATATATATATCTTTGGGACACCAGCGCAATCACTGTCCATTTGTGGGCAGTCTTTGGCAATGTTTCTTTTAATGGTACCATATAATACATCATTTGTGTTCACAGAGTAAAGAGGAAGTCATTCAGAACTGTTATGTTGTTGTTAGGTGCCGTCAGGTCGGTCCTGACTCATAGCAACCCTGCGTACAACAGAACGAAACACTGCCTGGTCCTGCATCATCCTCACAATCGTCGTTATGCTTCAGCCCATTGTTGCAGCCACTGTGTCAATCCATCTCTTTGAGGGTCTTCTCTTTTTCATTGACCCTCTACTTTACCAAGCATGATGTTCTTCTCCAGGGATTAGTCCCTCCTGATAACATGTCCAATGTATGCGAGACAAAGTCTTGCCATCCTTGCTTCTAATAAGCGTTCTGGTTGTACTTCTTCCAAGACAGACTTGTTCATTCTTCTGGTAGTCCATGGTATATTCAATATTCTTCGCCAATACCATAATTCAAAGGCATCAATTCTTTTTCGGTCTTCCTTATTCATTGTCCAGCTTTTGCATGCATATGAGGCGACTGAAAACACCACGGCTTGGGTCAGGCACACCTTAGTCCTTAAAGGGATATCTTTGCTTTTTAACACTTTAAAGAGGACTTTCCCAGCAGATTTGCCCAATGCAATGCATCCTTTGATTTCCTGACTGTTGTTCCATGGGTGTTGATTGTGAATCCAAGTAAAGTGAAATCCTTGACAACTTCAATCTTTTCTCCATTTATCATGATGTTGCTTATTGGTCCAGGTGTGAGGATTTTTGTTTTCTTTATGTTGATATGTATATAATCCATACTGAAGGCTGTGGTCTTTGATCTTCATCCGTAAGTGCTTCAAGTCCTCTTCACTTTCGGCAAGCAAGGTTGTGTCATCTACATATCATAGGTTGTTAATGAGTCTTCCTACAACCCTGATGCAGCATTCTTATTCATATAGTCCAGCTACTCGGTTTATTTGCTCAGCATATAGATTGAATAAGTATGGTGAAAGGATACAACCATGACGCACACCTTTCCTGACTTTAAACCACGCAGTATCCCCTTGTTCTGGTCGAACGACTGCCTGTTAGTCTAAGCACAAGTTCTGCGTGAGCACAATTAAGTATTCTGGAATTCCCATTCTTCACAATCTTATCCATAATTTGTTATGATTCACACAGTCGAACGTCCTTGCATAGTCAATAAAACACAGGTAAACATCTTTCTGGTATTCTCTGCTCTCAGCCAGGATCCAACTGACATCTGCAATGATATCCTTTGTTCCATGTCCTCTTCTGAATCTGGCTTTATTTCTGGGTAGTTCCCTGTCGACGTACTGCTGCAACTGCTTTTGAATGATCTGCAGCAAAATTTTACTTTTGTGTAATATTAATGATACTCGATAATTTCTGCATTCTTTTGGATCACCTTTCTTCGGAATGGGTAGAAATATGGATCTATTCCAGTCGGATGGCCAGGTAGCTGTCTCCCAAATTTCTTGGCATAGACAAGTGAGCACCTCCAGCATTTCACCCATTTGCTGAAATATTTCTATTGGTATTCTGTCAATTCCCGGAGTCTTGTTTTTCGCCAGTGCCTTCACTGCAGCTTGGGCCTCTTCCTTCAGTACCATTGGTTCCTGATCATATGCTACCTCCTGAAATGGATGAATGTTGACGATTCTTTTGGGTACAGTGACTCTGTGTATTCCTTCCACCTTCTTTTGTTGTTTCCTGCATCGCTTAATATTTTCCCCGTAGAATTCTTCAATATTGAAACTAGAGGCTTGAAATTTCTCTTCATTTCTCCCAGCTTGAGAAATGCTGACAGTGTTCTTCCCTTTTGATTTTCTATCTCCAATTCTTTGCATATTTCATTATAATACTTTACTTTGTCGTCTCAAGCCGCCCTTTGAAATCTTCTGTTCAGCTCTTTTACTTCATCATTTCTTCCTTTTGCTTTAGCTACCCTAGGTTCAACAGTAACTTTCAGAGTCTCTTCTGACATCCATTTTGGTCTTTTCTTTCTTTCCTGTCTTTTTAATGGTCTCTTGCTTTCTTCATGTATGATGTCCTTGATGTCATCCCACAACTCATCTGGTCTTCGAACATTAGTGTTTAATGTGTCAAATCTATTCTTGAGATGGTCTCTAAATTGAGGTGGGATATACTCAAAGTCGTACTTTGGCTATCATGGACTTGTTCTGATTTTCTTCAACTTCAACTTGCATATGAGCAATTGATAGTCTGTTCCAAAGTCACTCCCCAGCCTTGTTCTGACTGATCATATTGAGCTTCTCCATTGTCTCTTTCCACAGATGTAGTCGATTTGATTCCTGTGTATTCCATCTGGCGAGGTTCATGTATACAGTCATCGTTTATGTTGGTGAAAAAAGGTATTTGCAATGAAGAAGTTGTTGGTCTTGCAAATTCTATCATGCGATCTCCGGTGTCGTTTCTATCATCAAGGCTATATTTTCCAACTACCAATCCTTCTTTTTTGTTTCCAACTTTTGAATTCCAATTGCCAGTGATTATCAATGCTTCTGGATTGCATTGTTGATCTATTTCACACTGCAGAAATTGGTAAAAATCTTCAATTTCTTCATCTTTGGCCTTCGTGGTTGGTGTAAATTTAAATAACAGTTGTATTAACTGGTCTTCCTTGTAGGCGTATGGATATTATCCTATCACTGACAGCACTGCACTTCAGGATAGATCTCGAAATGCTCTTTTTGACAACGAATGCAACACCATTCCTCTTCAAGCTGTCAGTCCCAGCATAGCAGACCATATGACTGTCTGATTTCAAATGGCCACTACCAATCCATTTCAGCTCACTAATGCCTAGGATATTGATCTTTATGCATTCCATTTCATTTGTGACGACTTCCAATTTTCCTAGGTTCATACTTTGTACATTCCACGTTCTGATTATTAATGGATATTTGCAGCTGTTTTTTCCCCATTTTGAGTCATGCCACATCAGCAAATGAAGGTCTCAAAAGCTTGACTCCATCCATGTCATTAAGGTTGACTCTACTTTGAGGAAGCAGCTCTTCCCCAGTCATATTTTGAGTGCCTTCCAACCTGACGGGCTCATCTTCCAGCACTATATCAGACAATGTTCTGCTGCTATTCATAAGGTTTTCACTGGCCAATTTTTTCAGAAGCAGACGGCCAGGTCTTTCTTCCTAGTCTGTCTTAGTCTGGATGCTTCACTGAAACCTGTCCACCAAGGGTGACCCTGCTGGTATTTGAAATACCAGTGGCAAAGCTTCCAGTATCACAGCAACATGCAAGCCACCACACTATGACAAACCGACAGACGCGTGGTGGCATTCGGAACTAGAGAAGATTTTATTTAAAAGGGTTCATAAGTAAGAAACCCAAACGATACTACTTACATTCTGAAAATATGTCCTTTAAGGATCAGAAGTCCAGCTGAAACAAACCTTTCCCTATCTTTCCAGCATTCCCCCTTCTAGTATCGAGATGCTAATAATTCTTCAGCCCCCACCAGGATCAATAAATAATCCATTGATCCTGTCACCTTTCCAGCATCACTCATCCTCTCCTCATGTGTTCACTCCACCCTTACCCAGGTGCAGTTGATTCCACAGTCCATCAGGATAATCACTCCTGATACATACCCTCAACTCTCTTGCATGCTGTCCCTCTGTTATACAGATCCACAATCCCTTGGGGATTGATGTGTTTTGGAATTTAGAATTTTTAGGATTTTAAAAAGTTAATATAGTGCTTATACCATAAATGACTCAGCAGTGCCTGGGGAAGCACCCCAGAATCAAACACATTAATATTTCTGCACATAAATATTCCCACTTTGTTGTCAGATGCTGTCGAGTCAGCTCCAACTCATGGCAATCTCATATACAACGTAAATAAAGCCTATAAACAGCTTTATGACCATTCAAGTTCAGGTACTGCCACAATAGGTCTGCCCAACTTACCAAAACAATCATATAAAACACTGTGTTTTCATAACTTTTTCACTTCAGAATTGCAAATAAGGGATTATGTACCTGTACTTTGTTTGCAAAACCCAAAATCATGCTCAATTTCAGTACCTGCACCCATGTGGCTGAATACGGCTAGAGAAACAGACAAGATCATGCTAACTGGTCTTGCTCACTTCAAACTCATTATCTCTATACTCGTGTGGGTCTTTCGTGCTACCTGACAATTTTACTACATTTTCCTAGTCCATTCACTCTTCCACTCTCTCAGGTAACTTTTCCATACATTCACCTCTAGTTCCTGCCATATCTCCTCCCTCTTCTCAGCCTCTTAATTCATAAAAACAAACAAACACACAGGTGAGAACTTCCACATGCTCCCACAACCATATTTACTTGCCAACTATACCTATACAGAGCCCTGGTGGTGTAGTGGTTAAGAGCTACGGCTGGCTGCTAACCAAAAGGTCGGCAGTTCAAATTCACCAGCCACTCCTTGGAAACCCTATGGGGCAGTTCTATTCTGTCCTCTAGGGTCACTATGAGTCGGAATCAACTCAGTGACGATGGGCTTTATACCTACATATTCTGCCTTTCCTCCAATATCTATGGATGATCTGTTCATCAGATCAATCTCTCTCTACTTGTGTACTTGCCAGCAATTCTCACTTCTTTCCTGCAACATCAATTTTTCCTCCTCTACTGGGTCATTTCCATCAGCATAAAAACGGCATCCAAACATATCTCCTATCTTAAAAACAAAACTCTTTCTTGATCCTCCACTTCCCCTTCCACCTGGTGTCCATTTCTCTGTTCTCTTTACGGTGACCCTCCTTAAGAGTTGTCTATACTCACTGTCTCCAATGTACCTCTTTCCATTCTCTCTCGAACCCACTCTGCCACCCTGCTGAAACTGTTCTTTTTCAAAGTTACCAATGACTTCCATTTGATAAAACCAATGGTCATTCTCAGTCTTCATCTTATTTGACCTATCTGTAGCATTTGACATAGTAGATCATTCTTTGCTTTAAAAAACAAATGCTTTATTGAAATATAATTCACATACCATACAATTCACCAATTTAAATTGTACAGTTCAATAGTCTGTATATATTCACAGACTTGTGCCACCATCACCGTACTCAATTTTAGAATATTTTCATCCCACCTAAAAGAAACCAGTATCCATGAGCTGTCAGCCTGTCCTCCTCCAGCCCAAAGCAATCACTAGTCTACTTTCTGTCTCTACACATTTGCCCATTCTGGGCTTTCATATAAACGGAATCATACAATATGTGGTCTTGTGTGACTGGCTTCTTTCACTTAGCATAATGTTTTTCAAGACTCATCCACGTTGCAGCAAGTATCAATACTTAATTCCTTTTATGGCCAAGTATTATTACTTGTACAGATACACCATGTTTTCTTTATCTATTCATCAGCTTAGAGCCAGCTAGGTTGATCCCATACTATGGCTATTATAAATAAAGCTATAAACATTCTAGTGCAAATTTTTGTGTGGACATGTACTTTCATTTCTCACGAGTATACATCAAGCAGAGCAGTTTGCAATTGGCTGCTAACCTAAAGGTTGGTGGTTTAAACCCACCAAGTGGCTCTGTGGAAGAAAGGTCTGGCAAACTTCTTCTGTAAAGATTACGGCCAAGAAAACCCTACGCGGTAGTTCTACTCTGTAACACATGGGTCTCCACGGATTAGAATTGACTTGACAGCAATGCATTTTGGTTTGTTATATACCTAGGAGTAGAACTGCTAGGTTATATGGTAACTCTCGCAGTGGTTAAAGCATTCAGCTGCTAACCAAAAGGTCAGTGGTTCGAACTCACCAGTCGTTCCACAAGAGAAAGATTGTGGCAGTCTGCTTCTGTAAAGATTTACAGCTTTGGAAACTTTATGGGGCAGTTCTACTCTGTCTGTTCTATAGGGTTGCTATTAGTTGGAACTGACTCAATGGCAGCGGGTTTGGTTTTTTGGTTTATGGTAAATCTATACTTAACATTTTGAGAAACCGCCAGACTATCTTCTACAGCAGCTATACCATTTTACGTTCCCATCAGCAACATATGAGAATTCCAATTTCTCTACATCTTCCCCAACACGTGTTACTGTCTACCTTTTTTATTATAGCAATCCTGATGGATGTGAAGTAGTATCTTTTGTGGTCTTCACTTGCATTTCCCTGATGACTAATTATCTTAAGCATTTTTTCATGTGCTCACTGGCCACTTGCATATCTTCTTTGGAGAAATGTCTATTCAAGATCTTCTGTCCAAAATGCAGTTATTTGTCTATTATTGAGTTGTAAGACTTCTTTATATATTCTGTATCAGACACGTGATTTGCAAACTGCAACTTTAAATAAAGTTCCTACATTTTAAAACTGAGGCTATTCTTTAAGGTTTAGGTCAAATTCACTTGGCACAACTGCCATGTGCCAAGGACAGTTCTAGATTCTGGAGTCACAACAATGAGTAAAACATGGTTCCTGCCCTTAAAATGTTCCAGGTCCAGTGAGAAGCCTTTTCTACTACCTCTGTTGAAAGTGGACTTCTTCTTTTAACAATTTCTATACATATTGCTCAGTGACATTGGTTACATTTTTCACAATGTATCAGCATTCTCATTATTTCCATTCTGCTTGTTCTGTTCCCATTAATCTAGCTTCCCTGCCCCTCCTCTTACCTTCTCATCTTTGCTTTAGGGTAAATGTTGACCATTTGGTCTCAAATAGATGATGATTTAAAGGAACACAGTACTCAAAGGTAATACTATTTATTTTATGAGCTAATCTATTATTTGGCTGTAAGGTGACCTTCGGCAGGTAGCTTCAGTTCCAAGTTTAAAAGGTATCTCAGGGCGATAGTCTCAGGGGTTCCTCTAGTCTCTACCAGTCCAGTAAGTCTGGCCGTTTTTAGGAATTTCAGTTTTGTTCTACTTTTTTCTCTCATTCTATCTGGGACCATCTACTGCGTCTCTGATCAGAACAGTAGGTAGTGGTAGCCAGGCACCATCCAGTTCTTCTAGTCTCAGGATAGATGAAGCCGTGGTTCATATGGGCTATCAGTCCTGTAGACTAGTTTCTTCTTTGAGCCTTTGGTTTCCTTCTTTCTATTTTGCTCCAGGTGAGTAGAGACCAATAGCTGTATCTTTCTGTTCACTTTTTTTATAATATCATTTACAGCAAAAATGTTTTTTAACTTCAGTGAAGCAAAAGATTTTTTCTGTTGCTGTGTTTTTGGTGTCGTATCTAAGAAACCACTTCCTAGACCAAGGTCATGAAGATTTACTCTTATGTTTTCTACTAAAAGTTTTAATAGTTTTAGGTATTATATTTAGGTCTGTGATCCATTTTGAGTTAATTTTGAATATGGTGTCAGGTAGGGATCCAACTTTATTCTTTTGCCACAAAATAATTTAATTTAGTAATATTCAGGCATTCGACTGTGTGGATCTTAACAAATTATGGATAACATTGCAAAGAATGGGAATTCCAGAACACTTAATTGTGCTCATGCAAAACCTGTACATAGATCAAGACGCAGTCATTTGAACAGAACAAGGGGATACTGTGTGGTTTAAAACCAGGAAAGGTGTGTGTTAGGGCTGCACTCTTTCACTATACGTATTCAATCTGTATGCTGAGCAAATAATCCGAGCAGGTGGACTATATGAAGAAGAGCACCACATCAGGATTGGTGGAAGACTCATTAACAACCTGTGATATGTAGATGACACAACCTTGCTTGCTGAAAGTGAAGAGGACTTGAAGCACTTACTGATGAAGATCAAAGAC
>NW_004443990.1:829841-917774 GCF_000243295.1 Trichechus manatus latirostris
CACAGCCTTCAGTATGGATTACACCTCAACATAAAACAAAAATCCTCACAACTGAACCAATAAGCAATATCATGATAAATGGAGAAAAAACTGAAGTTGTCAAGGATTTCATTTTACTTGGCTCCACAATCCATGGAAGCAGCAGTCAAGAAATCAAAGGATGCATTGCATTGGGCAAATCTGCTGCAAAGACTTCTTTCAAGCATTGAAAAGAAAAGATGTCACTTTGAGGACTAAGGTGCTCCCGACCCAAGCCATGATATTTTCAATCAACTCATATGCACGCAACAGCTGGACAATGAATAAGGAAGACTGAAGAAGAACTGATGCCTTTGAATTACAGTGTTAGCAAAGAATGTTCAATACACCATAGACTGCCAGAAGAACAAACAGGTCTGTCTTGGAAGAAGTACAGCCAGAGTGCTCCTTAGAAGTGAGGATGGTGAGACTTCGTCTCACATACTTGGACACGTTTAACAGGAGGGACCAGTCCCTGGAGAAGGACATCATGCTGGGTAAGGTAGAGGGTCAGCAAAAAAGAGGAAGACCCTCAAACAGATGGACTGACATAGTGGCTGCAACAGTGGGCTTAAACATATCAATCAATGATTATGACGATGGCGCAGGACCGGGCAGTGTCTCATTCCGTTATACATGAGGTTGCTATCAGTTGGAACTGACTCGATGGCACCTAACAACAGCAATATCCAGTTGCACCATTTGGTGAGAAGATCTTTCTTTCTCCCACTGAATTATCTTGGCACCCTTATCAAAAATCAATTGACCATAAACGTAAGGGTTTATTTCTGAACTCGATTCTATTACATTGATCTATATCCTTAGCCTTATGCCAGTATCACAATATCATGATTATTCCACCCAGGCATTCCAAATACATAGTAGGCACTCAATAAATATCTGTTGAATGAATGAATGGAAGGAAGAAAGAAATCTGAAGGCTTTACTTCTCTTTAATTTTTTATATAGAAATTTTCAAACATACACAAAAGTAGACAACAGCAAAATGAACCCTCATGTACCCATGACCCACCTAAAGGCTCTTCTAACCTGAAATAAGTTTTAGTGGATACCAGCATCTCAGTTTGGCTTTCAACAATAACTATATTCTTGGAAAACTGGGAATTTATATTATCCAGAGTTTGTACCAAACAGCATCTCTTAGAGCCTCCTACAAGTTATAGAGAAACAATTTTAGGAATTAGATCAAGTGTAGGCTGAGGGGTAAATCAGTATGCAATGAATTCCTGAGACATATCTGTGACAGGACAACACTAAAGAACTACATGTATGTTTCTATATCAAGAACCTGATTGCTCTCTTTCGCCATTTATTTTCTCCACTTACATTTTAACAAAGTCATACTTTTAAAGAGGAGCCTGTGTGACTACACAAAATTAGAGAGAACCTCACTCTTGTTAGATGAGACAAATTCCTGGGGCAGAGATTTCCTCTGATTAACCTTTATAAACACAGCATCTGACATAATAAATGTACATTAAATGAAGTTCCTAATTATGTAAAAGTGATACAAGTGAGTTGTCAGTACAAAACAGATGCACTAGGTCTCCAATTTCCTAAACAGAAATAAATCTGAAAAGGAAATTTTCAAAAGGATTTTTAAACTTGTCCAGTCAAAGGCAGCATAACTAGCTGGAAAAAAAATCAAATTAGAAGCAAGAACACTTGGGTTTCAGTGTCTTAACTCATTAAGTGGGGTGACCTTATACCAGTCATTTGCTTCCTCTAGGCTCTAGCTTCCTCACTGGTAAAAAGACAGTTTGAAATCGATGGTCTCCAAAGATGCTATGTAACTTTAAAGTACTTATGTTCTATTCTAGATCCACAATACATATACCTTTTGAAGATGCTTATTAGCTTCCACTTTCTTTGCTGAATCATTTTCTCTATAAGTTACTTTAAAGGAGTAATACATTGAGTAGGATTTAATACCAAGACATCATACCTAATTTAGTGAACAGGTAGTACTCCCCATTTCTTTAGAAGTGCCAAATTTTTCACATGGGGCTACTAAAGTACTGCCGGAATCCTCTGTGTAATTTACACTCAGCCAGATGACTTTGTGCTTATTAGTAGAGAAAAGGCAATTCTGGCCACATATTTACCTAGTAAACTCCCAGGGTATCACTTGTGTTTGAAAAAGTTTCTTAAGTAGCTCTAAGCCAACTCTTATCTCTTTCCTAGCTGGCCCCGTAAAATGTACTCTTTTAGACTTTGTTCTAAGATTTTACCTTTGTTTAAAAGTACTAGTAGTAGTAAAGTCATGCTCTGATGCTTTTTAAAGTAAGGAAACCAAAAGAAATGAGGACTAGTCATGCGTGCCTTCCCTTGGTGCTCCTGTCTGATAAAATTTCACGATCTTGCATTTAAAATGTGGCTTTGGGCTCCCGCTCTGTGTAGCCTCTACAATGTAATCAGTGCCAATACTGATGTCACATTTGGGTCTGAACATTTGCCAGATAAACAATCACAGCACTATCACTGGAAATTGTCTTAAAGAGGTAGCAGAAAAACTGCCATGTCTCAAATAAAATTCTTATACATGGTCACAAAATAATCTTGTAATTATTAATACTGGAGTTTGGAAATTGGTTTTGGTTTGGGTTTGTTTTTTTTTTTTAACATCTAAGCCTAAGTGATTACTTCTCTGCTATATCTTCAATCATAATTTCATTTTTTTATTTCATATATACTTTATGCATATATCTATTCTAAAATCATTACAAAGGTCTACTTGTAATAAGTTGTATCAAACTTTTAAGAACCGCTATCCAGATCCCAAATGATAACAACATTTTAAAGTAAAATTAAAAATAAAATACTGTTCTGAACAGAAGGCATCTGTTTTCTAATAACTTATTAAAAGGAGCAGGTTCAAATAAAACTTTAAAATATGTTATTAACCATCAGCTGAACTACTGGAAAAATATGAACCAACAGTAAGAATATTGTACTGTCATTAACTATAGGGACAGCTTGAGACAGCTCTTACTCATACTAAGATCTAAATGCATTACAGTTAAAGCCACCAGATCAACTGTCCATATTCATCACTCAACAATTTAATTAAGGTAAACCATCTTGTCACAAAGCTTGCCTCTTCTCTAGTTCTCAACATTATCAATTTTTAATAGTTCACTAAATTAGTAATTACTTGTTTATGGCATTATCAAATGTATAGGATACCAAAGTCCAGCTATGTGACAAGGTCAGTTATAGATATGTCCTGATGGCAAATGAGAGAAGAAATTTAACCCATCAAAGTGGTCATCAGAGGAGCAAACCCTATTGTGCCTTTCTCTGGACACTCCTGGTTAGATTCAAAGTGACAGGACAAACCAGATCAAAACCAAACAGAGCTAGAAGCAACATACAAAATCCTAATGAACTCTTAGAAATCCAGGCATCGATCAGTCAATATCTAAGCTCAATTAGTCCTTCCAGAACAAAACATCTCATGAGAGGACAAGAAACTAGTTTGAGGTCTCAGATATACTCCTGAAAAGAAAAAAAAAGTCACTTGATAGAGCTTACTGCTAAGCGCAGTCATAGCACAGAGTAGGGGTCTAGAGAGGATTAAATAAAAGATGTATGATGTCAGGTACCTATCTACCTAGTCCAGGAGCCAACACATAACTAGTGTTGCACACGTGTTAGTCCTTCCCCAATTCTTTAAAAACTCAGGCTTATCAAAGATCCTCTGATGATTTAAGAAAGCAAACAAAACAAAAACCTTACAAAAATGGTGATACAGACAACACATCTAAAACAACTCAACGTTAAAAAGTAGCCAATAGGGAGCATGAAAATGGAAAAATAGATGCTGAAAACATTTCTGAATGGCTCACTCTTTATGGCCATTTACAACTTTCATTATTTTCTAAGATTGTCTTCAGGGATGAGCTTTGACAGGAAATAGGCCAAATGCAAACTAATTCCATTTGGGAATAAAACTCTGCAATGCTTTCAGCAGGTGAAGGGTTCCTTTCATAAAGCTCTCACTCACCACTGGGTATACTTCAAGCTTTCAGCAATTCTAGTTTCCAAACAAACCAGTAGCAAAACTACAAAGCTAATTTTTTTCATTAGAATTGTTAAGTAATAGGAGTTCAATATATCATTTGCCTTCTAAGAAAAAAAAAGAATTACTTTCTAAGATGCATATTTCTTCCAATTCAAAGAAAATGAAGCTTATTTACTTAAAAACTGAAAACTGTAATACTACAGTGAAGTCTTTTTATGGCTCAAGAATGAAGTATTTAAGAAATAAAGGTATGATGGAAAGAATAAGCCTTGGTCTAAGAAGTCTTAAGGTCAAGTATTAATGTTGCCATTTACTATACGACCTTCAGGAAGTTACCTGACTTCTCAGGGACTCAGGTGCTTGTAATGTTCTTTTCAGCTCCAAAAATGACATGATTATTTATGATAACTTATACACTTCAGTGCCCCCCTCCGTATACACATACATACATATACACATACATTTACAGACATACATACATGCATCTTTATTAAGAAGAGAATGAAAGTGAGTGTTTGTATGTGTGCATGCATACACAAGTATGCATGCATGCGCTGGGTGTATGTTGGGTGTTTTGACCCCAGGGCATCATTCTCCATAGTTAGGGCATTTACACAGCCTTATGATACATGAATTAACCCAAGTAAGCCTTTAAAGCCAATGAAACATTCAATGTAGCTATAAATCTCTTCCTTACAAAGCATGGACCAAAAGAGTCTGGCTTCAAGTATGTTTTTTTTTAAAAAAAAGCTAAATGTATTATAGTCACCATCCAGCTCTTCCATATGACCACATTAAAACACACACACACACACACACACACACACACACACACACGAAAACTCACAGGCCCAACGTAATACACTGTACCTTCGGAATACAACACTTAGCTCAGGCTTACTACCCTGACAAATAAAGGAAAGCACTTTATGAAGCCAATTTAATTGCGAGGTGACAGAAAACATACAGCCATTCTGTTTAGCCTTATCACTGAATTGGCTTCAGCTCCAATCTCTGGCAAATCCCACTCAACGGAAGAAATTAACCAGGTCAGCAGAACAGGTGCTTCGTTGTGTCTGTCAAGGGTCTGGCACCACCACAATTACTTGCACACAATGAAGCAATAATCTTTACAGATCATCTCTCCCAAGAAGCATATTGGGGAGGGGAAGGAAAACTGAAGAGAGGCGGGGGAAAATGGGAAGAAGAGGAATAGGAGGCAGAGAGAAAAGGCAAGAAAAGAAAATGAATGTGCAGCTGCCTTGCAGCTCAGCAGATGTCGGGCTGTGATGTACGAGGCTAGGATAAGCTGTCGCAGCCTGCTGCCAGAGTGGTAAGTGATTAAAGCCCGCACAGTTCTAAGCACCATATTTAGAATCTGCAGGGTTTCAAGACTTGCACCCATTCCTTGCTGTGCTGCCAGATGTTGGCAACTGGTCCAGTTCCTACTGACTGTGCACGGATGGCAGCAGTTGGTACGGCAGCAAAGCAATCTGGAATGCTTCCGGAGATGCTGTACATTAAGTGTCACCCATCATTCACCTTTACAGAAGGCTGAAACAACTCCAATTTGCTGCCACTTCCCTCTTGGGAAACAGCCAAGATAAAGTTGTGCCTGGCAGCCCCATTTGTTTCACTCAGGTGTTTCGGCTGCCTTGCTGACCTCTATTAGTTTAAGTTTTAATTTAGATTAACCCCAGCACCCCAATTAACCAGCAAGGGGAAAAGCTAAGATGTGACTAGTCATAACTCTGAAATCAGAATTTATCGAAGTTAAAATTATTAATTGGGATGAAGGGCCAATCAAGTAATGCTATTTCTTTTTAAACAGACCTTCAGGCACAGAAAAAAAAAGTCTTTCAGATTAAGGACTGCCAGTGGAAGCAACTTCTCCCTAGTAATCTGAGTTTATTTTATTAAGCCTATTTAATTTATGATGCACTTTCCATTGAGCAATGTACACTTCAATTAATGGGACTGGAACATTTCTGATAGTCTCCCATGATCTCATACAATTATACAGTATTAATATCCCATACCAGGTACTTCCCTACACACTCCAGAATAAAACACAGTTCCCTACTCATCTGACAAATGAATATAGTAAGAGGAGAAAAGGAAAAAAGAATCGGGACCTCTGACTGGGAACACCTGAGGCCACACCAATCCTCTTTCCTACACCCTCTCATCATTACTCTTAAGACTCATTTATGGCAATAATTTTATTCAATATTATAGAGTGAACAGAAAGACTAATAAAAAGTCCCTTTCTCTTTTTTAGGGCAAAACCAGAGGTAGCCCCAATATAGAATCATTTGTTCTACTGGTTTTACAATGTAATTTTCCTAAGAAGTTCATTTCTTTCATACTCTATACATACAGTATAGCTGTTGTGGCTAACCTTCAACAAATAGTTGCAAATTCTTTGACAAAAGTTCCTAACACACTAAAAATTTAGCAGAGAAAAAAATTATCTTGATAAACAATAGCTCAACGAAAACTGATAGATCACTGCTGAACAGCATCCTAGACCCTCCACTGAGCTAGAAAAGGTAGAGCCTAAAGCACATTTCATTAAGAAGTATAACTTATCAAGAGACTGAGGATCACAGGAAATTATTTTAGTTCTTTAGAATAGTCCATATGGATAGTCTACCTTAGCAGTCATCAGCACCATTACAAGCAGCAGTATGCCAGCAGATAACACGAGCATGTCAGGGAAAGAACTGGGGAGACAGTTGTGAAGAGATACTGGGAACTACACCATATTTCAATTTCTACTGATTCTGTCTTCAAAGCACTACCCTATTACTATAATCAACAGTAGTAGATACTCTCCATACATACTTAAAGGATTTGAACAGGCAGAAAAAGACATTAGAGACAAGAGACTTAACAGGTGATAGAACCAGAAGTGTAATTCAAGAACTCTGGGATCCCAGTCCTTTACCTCTATATCTCATTCTAATAGTAATGAGATACGAAACTAAATAACTAACAAAAAGTCCCCTATTAACAGCTAAGAAAGAATAAACCCAACTCAAAGTGAAGACTAGTTTTATAGATAATTTACACTCAGCAACAACTAACGAAGTAGCTATAGCTGCTTTCATTTCAAAAGGAAAAAACATAAAACAGAAGAAAAGCACTACATCCAGAACTACACAGTAAGTCGTACACAGGTGTTCTAACTGAACACAGGAGTTGGAACTCTGTCTGATTCTATCCTCCATCCAGAGTAAGCTACCTGTTGGTTCAGAGAACTCTATAAGGTGTTTTAAAATGCTAAAATCTGATTTGTAACAAAAGGAAAGAGTGTAAAAATCACACCTGGTGGTAAAAGTCATCATCATCAAAGATTTCTTCATCCAAGTCCTTCAGGTGAGCATTGGCAGGGGCCTGAGGAAGGATCTCCTATATCAACAGGAAGAAAAAAAGGTCAAGTTCCAATGAGGTTACGAAAGTAATGTAGCTACTATAAATAATGTGTATAATGGCCAAACATTGTTTTCCTTAAGATATAAAGAGCTCTTAAAATTAAAAAACAAACACAGTCCAGTCGGAAAATGGGCAAAAACATTAATAGGCAGTTGACAGGAAAAAAAAAAAACAGTCAACAATCTTATGAAAATACATTTAACCTCACTCTAACTAAATACATGCAAATTAAAATGAGAAGGTACCATTTTTCACCTGAAAGACTAGCAACACTTAGTATTGAAGAACACAGCTACTAGGAGTGGAAATTAACCAGCCTTTTTAGAGGCAATTTGACAACATCTATCAGGATTTAAAATGTATACACTCGTTGATCTAACATTTCCACTTCAAGAAACTGATCCATATAGTCATAAAAATACACATCTAAATGTTTAATGTAGTGCTATTTATAAAACTGGAGACAACATAAATATCTACTGTTTGAATGAATTATAGTATACATGCATATAATGGAATTCTCTGCAGTCATGAGGAAAAATGATGTAAATCTCCATGTAATATGAAGAAGTATCCAGGATGTATTAAATTAAAAAAGCAAGTTGTGATTTTTGTATGTAGTTGTAATATTGTTTATATATTCATATACACACTCATCCATCCCATTAATAAAGAAAAAAAAAGGACAACCATATTTATATGTGTGTGCATGTTGTGTGTGTGTTGTTACATGCACAAAAAATACCCAAAACCCTGTTATAAACTATCAACAGTGGTTAAATCTGAGGAGTAGAATTTTTGGATAAAGAGAATTTTACTTTTCATTTTAAATTCTTCTGAACTTAAAAATGTATTAAGTATATATTTCTTCCGTAATTAAAAAATAAAAATGAAAATATTTCCTTTAGACAAAAGAATTTGATTATTCCAATTCTAGATTGGATCTAAACGTCCAAGAAAAAGCTTGAGATATGCATTTTCTCCAATACTGATATTCCTATTTAGCTTTAAAACTAAATTTAAAAAATTGGATTATGAATGCTTCCATTAACATATCAAACTCAAAATTAAGAGACTATTACACATAATAGCTAATAATAGCTCCTTTTTGTTTTTTACTTTCTCCTCCCACATACTCTCAGTTTCTCTCAACGATTCAGTAATGTGCTTTTTTCTCTTTCTTTCACTAACTTCTTACACCAAGAGTAATACCTACAAGAAGACGATCAGATTTTTCAGTTAATTAGCCTCCGAGAAACTGGTCCCCATAATCACCCTGCATCATAGGATTCTTACCGGTTGTCCTGGCAAACTCTCAGGCACAGGCTCAGCTGTCGGTTCAGGTCTGCCAAGAACTCGGTAGACAGAGCGCTTGGTCTGTGTCCTTCGAAGTAATCTTTCTTTGTCCATCAGAATATGATCGATCTGAGTCAAGATTGAGCGTTCAAAGGCACCAAAACCCTGCAACAACATTAACCAGTGTCAGATAATGCAGAAAGTCAGTGCTGAAGGCAGCCACACTGGTTTCTCTATCTTTCTGCATCAGCAGAGAAACAGACAATCCTCTTTTCAGAACAGACTTTGTTAAAGACTGAGTTTGTGAGTGGCTGTAATTGGTCTCAGAGAAAAAAAAAAATTAGTTTTAACAAGCAGGTCATATCGCTTTTCCATACCTAGGTTAGCTTCTGCTCCTTTAATAAACAATTTTTTAAAAAATTCATTTCTTTAAAGTATTTTGTATTTTCAGCCCTTGAACACTAAAAAAGCCACAATCTCTAGAATGAAATGTTCTTTCTAATAAAGTTAAAATCCCAAGTCTGAATGGTATAAACCCTCCAGTGGTAGAGAGTTCAAAATTTACTATAGAAATTACATTATGACGTTATCCATATAAATGAGCTGTTGTTCCAACTTCCTAAAACTGTTTCAGGTTGTCACAACCTATCACACACACGCACGCGCACGCGCACACACTTGCCTTCCCCAGTTTTCCAGAAGCCAGCTTGGTTTTGTCATGCCACTTCTGAAGTGTGCGGTTCCTGTAGACGGTAAAGTCAGCAAAGCGCTTTGCCATGAAGCTAGGATAGTCATCCGTCTCCAGTTTCCTCTTTGGTGGGGCTCTTCTCCGCTGCTTCTCCTCAACCAGTTCATCATCTTCACTAGAAATCTCCTCCTCACTAGAAAACCAATAAGAACACTAAGTCCAATGTAAAGAAATACTACCAAATAAAAAAGCTAGGCTCCCATGTAGTGGAGAATATTTAGGCCTTGCCTATTCTGTCTACGGAGCCCTGGTGGCGCAGTAGTAAAGAGCTCTGCTGCTAACCAAGAGGGTCAGCAGTTCAAATCCACCAGCCGCTCCTTGGAAACCCCATGCGGCAGTTCTACTCTGTCCTGTAGGGTCACTATGAGTCGGAATCAACTCCACAGCATGGATTTGGTTTTGGTTACTCTGTCTAGATTTTAAATAATACCACAGATATGAGGAGAGCTTTTTTGTTGTTTGTTTGAAAAGAATGTTCATGAAATCAATCAAAACCTCATGTAATTTTTCAAATAAATATAAAAAGAACTAGTTTTCATATATACATGTAATTTTTAAAAGGTAAGCACAAACCATAAAAATAAATGAGGTTTAAAAACATTATTAGAAATGTGTATGAACCAGGCCTGCCCTGTTACAGGAGGGTCTTTAAAAATTAAACACATAATCATACTTCTATGACCTTAATCCCCAAATCAATAAGGAAAATGTGTCTCTCTAACCAACTACTCAGGAAAGCTGAATAAATGTTAGTTGAGCCAAATGAAGAGAAGCTGAATGTGAAGGAAACTCAGAGGCAGGCAACACAATGGACACTGAACTGCAATATATGCAACTGCCATGAGAATGTAATATAATCTCCAATTATACAGCCCATTGCACTCACTAAATTACTGACTCCAACACACAGTAGGTGCTTAATAAATGTAAGCCTCCTTTATTTTTCCCTCTAACTAGTTCGGTAGAAATGGATAAAGCAAAGGACAAGCTCATGGGGAAAAAGCAAGCAGGTATCTGATATAATAGGCTCAAACAGAGGGGGAAAACCTTCATTAAATGTGATAATTTCAGAAAAGAAAAAGGTTTAGTTTGCTGTTCTTTCCAGAATTTCTTCCACCCTTTAAGATAACTGCCTCCTCCTTCATTAAAGAGATTACATGGTATGGGTAACAAAAGTGCTTAATAAACATTAATTAAGCATTAATATTAAAAATGTGCTTTTATCTATTAATTTCCATAGATCTAGAGAGAAGGCAAGTCTTTTGCTTAAGTCCACAAAGAGAATCCAGGCAAAACTGAGCATAAAAATCCAAAATCCAGTTCCCAATTTATGTGCCATCCTGGCCACCAGTTAAATGTAAGAGGCTCTTTCTATTTTATTAAGTCTGATGTCAGTCTGGAAAGGACTTAGCTTTCTTTTCCATAAATGATCAGAAAGGGTCCAGATGAATATTACCTATAAGCAACTCCATAGTTCCATTCCTTCCTTACCTTTCTGCTTTGGGCTTTGTGCCATCTACTAGGTATCTAGTGTCTGGGTACTGGAAAAGCAACTCTTCCTGAAGATCCACCAATGACCTCAACAATGCTTTCAGTGCCTTGTGACCTGGGAAATAAAGCACAGAGAAGTGATATTATCTACAATTCTTCAAAGTAGATGATTTCTATACCTCATGACTCCTGAATAGTTCTAGCTGAGAGGGAGAAGGGAGGGCGCAGGGTACACAGGGACTAAATACAGAATTCCTAATTGGAAATAGTAACACTGCCTACCTCATAGGGTTGTGAGGAGTACCCAAGATAACATACATAAGATGCTTAGAAAAGTGTCTGCAAATAGTGAGAATTCAATAAATTGTCAGTTCTTAAAATTTATTAATTTTGACAAAATCTTTTCCTGCCTGTCATCATAACCAATCATTTATTCCTTTGGTGTTAAAGTATTTTTCTACAGGTTACTCACTGACCTCTTAGATTTTCCCTGTCTCAGTCACCTCCTTAGGCAATTCCTCTTCCTCTCCTAAAGAGCACAGCTTAATCCTGGGACCCCTACCACCACCGCCACCCCCACCCCCCTCCTCAGGAGATGTCTCATTTGTCTCTGGTTTGAGCTGCCACATCATTCATTCACCTCTCAGCACACATCCTTATGGAACACCCTGTTCACATATGAAAATCCAAGGTAATGACACTGTTCGCAGGTATGTACTCTTGAGTTGTGTATTAAAAATCCATACATTGAGAGTATGTTCTCACTTGGTTCTCCTCATAGCCAATAGGATAGATACATTTGTAATATAGCTGGTTGGGCTTAAATGTATGGTTTATGGCTAAGAACTTTCAGAGTGAAGACTGGCCCTCTGATAACTGAACTTACCTTCTCTATCAGCAAAATCCACTAAAGGGGCTAACTAGACACTGATAATCAGCATTTATTTATGTATTGATGGCATGCAGATGTCTCTATTATGAAAATTTCACATTTCCAGCAACTGCCAGAAAAATCTTCACATGAATACTGCATCATTCCGGCATACATGTCAGAAACAAAACTTTTTTCTTCTCACCTAATATTTCTCCCTATTCTGAATTCTCTTCTTTGCTTGATGTGTTTTCATGGAAGAGCACTGAAATTTGATGTCCTTATTCTATAAATTTAATCAGTTGCTAAATCCTGTATTTTCCATTCTTAATGTCAATAATTGTCCATTTATCTGTAGCCATGCCTCTATCATTCCTTCCCTTTTTCCCTTAAGCAAGTGAAATCTTCGCACAAGTATCCCTACTTTCATTCAACAATCCCTTTTATTTAACATTCTACACTAACTTCAGACCATACAAACTTCAGTTTAAACAATTTTTATGATTCTTATTCCTTCTTTTCTGCTTCTACCCTGTGCAGTGTGAGTAGCCTCTTCACTATTTTACATCCCCATCTATTTCATCAATGAGACACCAGTAATGAGATGAACCTGTTGCCATCGAATTGATTTCGACTCACAGCGACCATACAGGACACAGTAGAACTGTCCCATAGGGTTTCCAAGGCTGTAATCTTTACAAAAGCAGATTGCTACATCTTTTTCCTCACGGAGCAGCTGGTAAGTTCGAACCAACAACCTTTCAGTTAGCAGGCGAGTGCTTAACCACTGTGTGACCAGGGCTGTGTATCATACTATAGCATTATATTTCAGCATAGGCTAAGAGCTAACCTACCTGGGAAAGCCTTCTCAAACTGGCCATAAGAACTCAATGACCCAGTAACAACTGTGCATTCCTTCAAATGGTCTGCATATAAGACTACATGAATACAACTTCCCTGTTTAAAATAACAGGTAAGACCCTTGATCACACTTTCTGGATTCTGTACTCTAGTCGTTTTTTATAATCACTGCATATCCATATGCGCTGGAAGGATTTGCAATACATGAATATTACCGGAAAAATCTAAAGTGCCTTGTGTTTCAAATCAAGATTCTCAACCTGTTGCTCTTAATCTTAAGAAAAAAAAACAACTTTCTACCAAAAACGTAGATAAAAAGTGATGTTCAGCAGAGAGAGCAAGCAGCTGGTTGGATGTTCATGGGGAATCAGGGGCGGAGGGGAGGAGTGTGCTGTCGCAGAATGGGGTGAGCGGTTGGGGTCTCATAACAATGTATGTTAAAAAAAAAAAATTCTGTATGGGAGACTAATTGAAATGTAAACTTCATTTAATTACATCAATTAAAAAAAAGTGATATTCATGAAGAATAGTATACAATCATTTTTCTGTCTGTCAGCTTTTGGGTATAAATAAGATGAAAAACAGGCAAGGAAAAAAGAATAAAGATACAACAATTTTAAATGCAAGAATTATTTAGTCTGTGTGTAAAAAGAACAATGCAAAATTATGCAAATACATGGAAAAGTTAAAAAGGAATCAGGAGAGCAAAGAATACAAATGATAACTATAAAAGTGTAAGTTACTACAAATGTTCAATTGTGAAAACAGCTGAGAATTGCTAACAGATAACCCACAGAAGCTATGGTTCTGAAGGGTATGTTGTACGAAAAGCCTTAAAAAGAAAATAGAAAAGATACTAATACTTGGAAGGAAGCCCATGAAAATACAGCACTCTCATCCAAATTCTGTATTAAGTGTTAACCAATGTTTTTACCTTCTTTTCTAGAAATAATTACATTTTAAGAAACAGATTCCATGTTCTCCAAAGTGAAATCGCGAATCAATTTTGCATTTGCAAAGTAGTTTTGAAATTCCCAAGATTAGAGTATGATAAATAATCATTACCATTCAAGTTCATATCTGCACAGAAAAAAAGCATCTATCAATCCTTCAAATTTGAGCCTGGTCAAGAAGAACAGGAAAAGCAAGTACCTGTCCTTTACTTCCTCTAGGTACCATGCATCCACGATCTAAAATAGGAAATCAAGAACCACACAGGGAAGACGCCACAAAGCAGTTTATAACGTTTATAGCTGCTTGCTCCCAACAAGCAAGTCATAATTTGACTCTAACATGTAACATAACCAAGAATTATGAAAACATCCAACGAAAGACTACAACTTTTAAGGACTACTTTCAAGTAGCTATACCAGCCCTTTTATTTTGTTCAAGTCAGTTTTAAAAAAATCCATTGCAGATGTATTAGACAGCATATCAATCCAACAAGAAAGCTGAGAGCCAATATCAGTAAATCAAAGTGTGCCTTTCTGTTAATACTCTCCCATATGTTCTCATTTTATAAACCCCTTCACCCAGTCAGAAAGTAGCCATGAAGTATTTAAGCTCCATTCAGGGATAGTACCACCATGCATCAAAGTGTCAAGAGACCTACCAGAGATGAAATCTGCAATTCTGTGCTTCTAACCACCAAAACAAGAAGAAAAAATGTTTATCAAAGTAAATGTCTTCAGTGGCCCAACACATGAACAACTTTCTGTAGAAGACAGAACGCAATGCTAATTTCTTTGTAATACTTGGGCCACATTTCCTTCCAGTAAACCGTAAGAGACAATAGGAAATCCTTTGCTGGAGGTGTCAGGCCTCGGCAAAGCCACAGCTGGCAAGACTAAGGAAAGACTCTTCCTGGAGGTTCAAATCAAACAGTGAGTTCTTCTCCCCAGCAAAAAGAAACCTCTTTGTTATCTATAGAGAGCTGAATTTCATTTGTTCAATCCTATGAATAATAAAGAGATGGAATCAACAGTTTCTAATTCACCTCTAATTTTTTTCCCAATTATTGTAAAATAGTTAAGAGTTAAGAAAAGCAGCAAAGATGCATATACTTTCTTCTCTCTCCCTCTTGGCACCTGGCCACAAAACAAAAGGATATATGTTTATTTTGTCTACATGGTCCATTTCCAGAGGCCCTTCCCTTAAGAAGAGATTAAGAAGGACATATGCCACACTGTATTACCAAGAGCCAACCTAAGCATCTGGCCACCAGCTTTAGGAATAATTTTCTGAGTACAGAGTAAATGAAAAGAGTACTTTACTAAGGGTCAGGAACCCTGTATTCTAAATGACACAATCACTAACTAGTCATGTTATGCTGGGTGGACCAATTTAATTTCATTGAGTCTCAATTTGCTTATCTATAAGATGTAGATAATCCTTTGCTTGCTCATCTCACAGAATTAAGGTGAAAAATAATGTGTTATTGTATATTAAGGTATTTTGAAAAGCAAAAAATGCTATAGAACGAGAAGGTATATTACTATGAAAAAAGCATCATCTTCCACATAGTAAAAGTCTTCTAAGCTCTGCTTGTACTGATCTACAATGCTAGGATTGGACTAGTATTCACAGATTCCTTTATTAAGTATTCATTTACATGCTACCCATACGCAAGCATTCTATATATAAAATGTCACCAATCTAAAAACCATTTCTACCTAACAGCTTTTATTTTTTTTCCTGATTCATCTAGGCTGTCCAACATAAACAAAATTGTAGGCAGAGAATAAGTTTGGACACAGGCACACAGTTCATTAATAAGATTATAAACCAACAATAAAATTTCTGGCAACAGGATGGAAAGAGAATGGGAAGACTAAATGTATAAAGTAAAATAAAGCTTATCAGTTCAAAAATATCTATAGCTATTTTTAAATAAATATGCACACATACAAATTATTTATATACAAGTATGCATAAATTCCCACATTCCCGTTAACCCAGATAAATACACTGAACTGGAATGCACAGATTACAAGAGATTTTTTTTCTCCTTCAAAAGTAACTCTAGAACTAGAGCTAAACTACAGGTCAAAATGACACACAATATGTTGGCCTGAGAACAATACTTTTCATTCAAATCCACACAAGCCTGCCACTTGCACTAGTCATCCCTGGCAATTAATCCCCCAAGAAAGACGTTTGATTAAATCTTTTCAAGCAAATCCTTTGCTTTGCTTTTGTTAGTTCACTTCTTGTCAACATCTATTAAAATATGCCTTTAATTCTCCCACAATCTTAAAAAACACCGATTCCACTGTCTTCAACTTTAATCAACTGTATGGCCGGCATTTTTCATTTCATAATAATGTGCTGCTTGGAATTCAAGAGGCAGGCTCAGCATCAATCATCTGGTAAGAATTTTTCCACTGCAATAAATATGCAAATGAGGAGAGCCAGTCAGTCGTATTTCAGGCCCGACTTGCTAGTGTTTTAAAAAAGACACAAATTTATTAATTGCCGGTGGCCAGAGGAATCCTATTACTTTGGGCATTGATTACAAAGCTGCGTGAGTGATTATTGTGCAACTCGCAGGCTACCCAGGCATGAGGAAAAATTATTAAAGCAAGGCAGAGATTATCAACTCAGAATAACAATAAGCCTTAACATTTAGGCCCTAACTTCTTCAACAAAGAATTACGTGAAGGCTCCACTGTATCATAATTCCAAATTCTGTCAGTATTACTGTTTGGGCTTGTTCTATATTCCCCAAGCAGAATGGCATTACCAGTGAGAAAGAATACTGCAGGTTACAAATTCCTTAACACCAACCATTTGGACGAGTATCTATCATTTCCAATGTATGTCCTACTAGAATTTTTACATATACCTATGTGTATACATATATACAGGTGTGTGTGTATATACATGTATACATATATTTACATAATTAGACAAATGGGCATGCTATTATGAGAACTGTGGCTTCAAAGCAGAGCACAGGGACTTAGATTCTAAAATCACGAAGGCTAAGCCAAGAGCAAGGAGCCCTGGTGGCACACTGGTTAAGCCCTTGGCTGCTAACTGAAAAACTGGCGGTTCAAACCCCCCAGCCACTACTTGGGAGAAAGATGTGGCAGTCTGCTTCCATAAAGATTATAACTTTGGAAACTCTGTGGGGCAGTTCTACTCTGCCCTATATGGTCGCTATGAGTTGGAATCAGCTTGACGGCAGTGGGTTTGGGGTTTTTTTTAAGCCCAAAGCAGACCTGGGTTTTCACACCTCAGGATGGCACCACAGTAGAAGGAGCTCAATCTATGGAGGAGTCTACAGAGAAAACAGTTTCAGAGGCTAATTCTGAATGCAAAGTGTTTGTGTGAGAAACATTCAACCTAAGACATATTAAATCAAGGAAGAAAGAGGACTCAGTGGACAAAACTTCTTTTTTTCTCTTAAGAGAATGATGTGGGGAATTGGGGGAGTAAGTGAAAGTTGAAATAAGGGAGAGATGAAGAGACATATAAAATATATATTGGGTGAGCTCCCTCACAGAAAGAAACAACAAGAAAAAATCCTTAACATTTTACATTACTGCCACACTAAGTAACATGACAGTGCGCGTTTGAGTTCTGTGGAAGGACATCCCACTCAAGCTGTAATTTCTGACCAGGCTTGAATTTATAAGGAAGGGAAACGAACTGTAGAATTTCGTAGGTTTCCCTGAGTACTCTCTCAAATATCTTGATGAAGTGTGTCAATAAATCCTTAAAAAGCCCTACAGGACATAGCAATCTAACTGATCAATGTACTTCCTGAAACCCACTACAGTTACCTTCTACTTCACAGTTGCTAGAAAACCTTCATTACTCCTGAGTACTTTTCCTAAAAAGGGAAATTTACTTTTTCCCCTTTAAACAGAAAGAATAAATGCCCAGAATATAAGGACAAGGTACTTAAAATCCAAGTTTATTTACAAGTAATTGCTTAAACTGTTCACAGGGAGAGTGGGGACACTCATTTTTACTTGATACGCTTTTGAACTGTTGGAATATTTTATAAGCATATATTACTTTTATAATTTAAAAATTATTAAAATTCAAAGTAAACATTAAAGTAAGGAAGCTTATTAAAAATAACATTAGAACCACAATCCAAGTCATGCTCTCTGTTTTACATAAAATAAAGTCTAACCCTTTCTTATTATAAGGCCTTTAAATAAATAGCCTCTCTGGTGGTGAAACTGTCCCTAATCAAATGTCCAAATTCTCTTTATAGTACTGGAAACACCTCCTCTGAAAAGCTTTCTGAAATGGGGATTCCCATGCGGAATTAATCACTTCCCTCTCAATATTATTTGTATCATTGCTACAACATTTATCATATTGCACCGTGAGTCTGATTTCACTATGTTGTAAGCTGCTTGTGGGGCAAAGACCTCATCCTATCTGTCACTCCAACATCCAACATGTCACCTGGGCCATAAAAGGTATTCTACAAATATTTTAATTTCAGAAAGATGGTGCCTAAATCACATGGCAGAACATCTGTTGACACTATCCTTTCCAAATCTAAATGTTGGAAAGCAAACAAAATGTGGACTACGTATTTGCTAACTTTAATATCAACTACATATCCTCAACAAACTGACCTTTTTTTGCAGAAGTAATCAAACTTGACATTTTCCTTATTATAACAACCATAAGATGTATGGGCTACTCTTAACAGTCTCAAAACCATTTTACCAGATTTAGAAATTTACAAACATAAATAAAATTAAATAGTTTTTATTAAGGACATTACAATGCATTCTCACAAAGACTTACTTTAGTAATTATCACCACGTAACAGATGGATAAACTGAGGCTCAGAAGATAAAAGAATTGTTTTGTGTTTCTTTTAATATTAGTAAGATTAAACATTTGTTTATTCACCAGTTCAAAATGAAATACTTAGAGAGATTGTGTTCATTTAAAAACACATTAGGAAAAGCAGGAGAAATTAGAGGATGACTGACAAAGTTTGAAAGCTTTATGCTCTAAAAGCTGTTTATCCATCTGAGAAACCTTATCATGAACTTCTTCAGGGCAGGGATTGTGCACTATTCACCTTGGCATGCTTGGTGTTTGGCAAATAGCAGACACTATTTTGCTGAATTAACTGAATAAAAATGGTTTCCTAATATTTTTCTTGGCATATACTTTTTATACGTGCACTTGAAGTCTTCAAACACTAACTGTATGTACAGTACTAGTATTGATTCACATAACCCTTTCAAGGGGAGGGATACAAATACTGTGGTCATAGAGCTATAGCCTAAGAAAAGATTGTACTATCACTATTAAGATTAATAGTTAATACTTAACTAAGGACCTATTAAGCGCCAGACACTAACTTAAGTGCTATGTACGTATTAATTCATGTAAATCCTCACAACAATCCTTGGAGGTAGGTACTGTTATTATATAACCATTTTACAGATGAAGAAAATGAAATATACTACTACAAACTTAAGGAAAAAAAGCATTTTCCACTTTCTAGATCAGTGCACCCTTGTGGATTATACAGCAAAACTATCTGGAAAACAAAGTGCAATGAAATTTTCAATTACTTATAAATGACAAACTGTCCTCCCCAGTACTACCACAGGATAAAAAACACTAGTGAGGCTATGTTAAAATATTATGTCCAAATTTGGTTCCCACATTTGAGAACACAAAGTGAAGAAACTAAAAAAAAGTCCAAATCATATGGATAGAAAGTAGGTCTAATAAGACAAGATAAAGAAACATTTTTTGCTTAATCTGAAGAAGAGAATGTTTAGAAATGGATTAACAGCCTCCAAAATTCAAACGACCATATATATCAGAAAAGATGCTTAGCCTTACTAAACAAAAAAAATTATATACGTATATACCTATATATATACACATATATGTAAACAATGTGATATTTTTCTGATAATGCCTGATGCTGGCAAGAATGTGAGGAAATGGCACTCTCCATACACAGATAAGAGATTAATCAGCACAACATATATCCGGAAAGCAATCTGGTAAAATGCATCAAAGATCTACATAACAAACCTCCTGATTCTATTATTCTACTTCTAGGAATTAATCCTAAGGAAGCAATCAGATAAGAAAGCAAAGGGGTAGGTACAAAAACATAATTTCCAGCATTGTTTATAATTGGTAAAAACTGCAAACATCTTAAGTGCTCATTTTTAAATGACTAGTTAAATTACTTTTAGTTCAGCCAGAAAACTTTCTGGCAGCCGTTGAAAAGAATAAGTATGAATGGAACTTGGTTTGAATAAACCAACTATAAAATACTTTGGGGAGCAACTAAAGTAATCTGAACATGGAGTGGATATATTAGATGATACTAAACCCATTAACCTGTTGCCATCAAGCCAATTTCGAGTCATAGCTAACCTACAGGACAGAGCAGAACTGCCCCATAGGGTTTCCAAGGAGCCACTGATGGATTTGAACTGTCGACCTTTTGGTTAGCAGCTGAGCTCTTAACCACTACACCACCAGGGCTCCAGATGATACAAAGGAAGTATTAATTTGGTTAGGTGTGATGGTATTGCAGTTATATAACAAACATCCTCATTTTCTACAGACATATACAGGAGTATTTAGAGGTAAAATGGCATGATGATTGTAATACACTTTAAAATACTTCAGCAAAAAGAAAAAAAGAGAACAAATATGGCAAAATATTTTTTTTAAAGAAAGAAAAGGTAGATTTTTATGAACTTACATGGGAAAATGTAAAGTATGATCTCATTTGTGGTTTATAAAAGGTTTAGACGTACATAAAGTATCTGAAAGGATATATACCAAACTGTTAAAAACGGTTATCTCTGGAAAGCACCATTAAGAGCAAGGAAAAGCGGACTCTGACTATCTATGTTATATATTTTGGAAACCCTGGTGGTGTGCTGATTAAGCACTACAGCTGCTAACCAAAATGTCGGCAGTTCGAATCCACCAGGTGCTCCTTGGAAACCCTATGGGGAAGTTCTACTCTGTCCTATAGGGTCGCTATGAGTCAGAATCGGCTCAAAGGCAACAGGTTTGGTTTTTTTTTTTTTTTTTGGTTATACATATTTCAGTGCAGTTTGGGGAGAGGTGAAACCAGTACTGTTTGGAAAACATATACGTATATTTTTTTTACTACACACAAGCTTTACTTTTATGACTTTTTTAAAAGGTAATCAAGATTAAATAAAGATTTCCAAGAATACAAAGAGGTGTTCGAAGGTAGATATAATTCTCCCTGTCAACAGAAAATCAAACAAGAAGAAACAAATTAAAATAAAAGCAGCATCCATCCCTAGAGCCAGTTTAAAATTTTCCCTACTTGATTTACAAAAGAAATACCAAGGACCCATAAATGTAAGGGGGGAAAAGAACGTTTACCCTCATTAAACATTAGGAAATGTAAATTAAAAAAAAAGAAGTTAAAATAAGCAGATATCATTTTCCACCTACCAAAGTGACACAGCTGAAACAAAATTATAATGGCCAGTGTTGACAAGGACAAGGCAAACCGACCTTCATATAAAGAAGGTGAGTAAACTGAGATAATTTTTCTGGACGGCATCTTGGTGATACAGATCAAAAGCTTTAAGATTGTGCATGTCCTTAGAAAATACTACACTAATTCCACTTCTAGAATTGCATTTTACACAACAAATCAATTATGTGTGTGAGTAAAGATTTAGTAACAATGATGTTTACTGCATTATTTACAAAAATGAAAAACTGGAAACAATCCAAATGTCCAACAATAGAAAACTGGTTAAACTATCCATATGATGAAAAGTCTATATGCTGCCATTAAAAATGATGTTGTAGAACAATATTTAACGACATGGAAAAATATTCATGATCTGTTAAGTAGAAAAAAATCAGATTGTAAAACAGAATATAGAATATGGTCTCATTTTGTTCTAACTACACACCCATGGTGGGGGCGGGAGGGACTAGGAAAGATACATGTCAAAATATTAAAAGTACTTAACTCTAGCTGCTAAGATTAGGGATGACTATTTCCTTACTTATGCTTGGCAATTTTCTAAATTTTATACAATCAATATGGATTACACTTATGATAAGGAAAAAACCCACCTATTTATCTATTTTCTTATCACTTAAAAAAAACTTACCTGCTTGTAAGAGGAACTAGATGGGCTGATCTCCCAAGAGCCCTTCTAGTTCTATTTCTGAAATAACTATGTGGAAGAAACATCATCTTTAGAAAAACTGAAGGACACATCTACAGTCACACTTTAATCCTGTGTCCTACAACAAATTCATCTCCATGTTTCACCTGCCTTCATTTCCTTAAGCTTTGGCACATATTCCATTTCTGTATTCCCTGTACTTTCTTTAAAAAAAAAGCAACAATAAAAAACAAAACCCTCGATAACAAAGTTAAACTAAACTATATGCATAGTTGGAGCCCTGGTGGCACAGTGATTAAAAGCTCAGCTGCTAAACCAAAAGGTCAGTAGTTCAAATCCACCAGCTGCTCTTTGGAAACCCTACGGGGCAGTTCTACTGTGTCCTATAGGATCACTATGAGTCAGAATTGACTCAACAGCAACAGATTTGGGTTTTTTTTTTGTTTTATATGCACAGTGATTGGACAATGTGGCAAAGAGCAGAGGCTGTGAAACCGAGCAGATCTCAGTTTCTTTACCGGCTTTGCCTCTAACCAACTGTGTGACCTTAAGCAAGTTACTCAGCCTAAGACTTGATTTCATCATATGTACAACAGTTTTCAGCACCTATTTCACAGGCTGCTGTGAGAATTAAAGGAGACATCTATAAAGAACTTAATACGGTACATGGGGAGTAGCACACAATTAACAAATGGGAGACATTTTTATTATTATTAGAGAATGCTGGCATCTAACATTGTTCTTGCACAATAAAAATACCAAGATGGAAGTAAACTGATAATCTCTATTCTCAAAATTCCATCACTGATTTCTTTTCACTCATGTTCTCACAGCTCATGACTCTTACTTAGGACACCAAAAATGCCTTCTAATTACTTGAGTTAGAATGTTTGTCTCTGCCCCTCCCAAACCCTCACCACTTTTGATGTTCATGTAGCATGTATTATGCAGCATCTTCAGGGTGAAAGAATCTTTAGGACTGTCTAAACAGCTTCTCTATCTGTAGAAATTTTCCTTGTATGAAACAGTATAAATAGTTAGTAAAAAGTCTTCTCAAAATACTAGCATTTTAGATTCTGCCAGAGTCAAATTTACTCAACTGCCCTAAGAAAAATAGGATCAGGTAGATCTAAGACTAAACACCAAGCAAAACAATCGATATTCTAAGAAAACATTAAAAATTACCAGAGAACTCAAGCTAAAGTCAAGTGTAGCCCAAGTACAACAAATTTTCAAACAGGTCATATATGCAAACTTATCTGCAGACAAATTATAAATATAATAATTACATAGTGGTTAAGCACTAGGCTGCTAACCATAAGGTCAGCGGTCAGAACCTACCAGAGGCTCCATGGGAGAAAAGACCCTGTGATTTGCTCCTGTAAAGATTACAGCCTAGGAAACCCTATGGAACAGTTTTACTCTGTCCTACAGGGTCGCTGTAAGTCGTAATCAACTCAACAGCACACAACAACAATACTATAATAATCAAGATATAATTACATCTTAAAGGTACCATGATTTTCTCTAAGATAATTTATGAGTAACATTATAGCCTATGTATTTTTTCTTGCTCCCCTCTCCCCCCTAAAATGTAGTAGAATAGTACATATAGTGGAAAAAATATATATATATATATACACACACACACATATTAAAATGTTTGGAACAATATAGCCCAAATTGCTAGCTACGTTTTCTCCGAGAGGTACGTGTAGGGATCTGGGAAAGCAGGAGGGCTGCTTTTACTTTTTCCTTTATATATATCTGCTATACTGTTTACTTTTTTTTTTTTTTTTTAACAGTGAAGATGTAGTCTTATAGATCTAGTCCCATAAAATCCCCAGCAAGTTTCACAAATATCCCAGAAAAAATGTCTCCACTCTTGGAAAATGCTTTACAGCTTCTTATGGTATCTTCAGAGACAGACTAGCTACTAATAGGAAAATACAGTATGAGTAGGTAAGCATTAGCCATGGTTAAAACTGGAAAAGGAAACACCTGCTGTACCAGTGATCTGATCTGATGTGTCCAGCTGCTTTTTACATCCTCTTACACATCAAGATGGAGACCACCACTGGCTTAGACTGAAGCTCCAAGAAAACCCAAACACTCTGAAGCATGATTTCATGAAAATGCCGCTAAAAACAGGAATATTATGAAACAGCTTACTTGACACGAGCATAGAGGAATGTTGTCTCCATTTCTGGGGTTATTTGGGTTATGAAAGGCAACTTCATTTATCAATATAACTACTCTGATTGGGGGAAAAATTTCAGAATAAACAGAATTACACCTCAACACCTTTTACATTTAACCAAGTGGGAGATCCAACAAAAACCAAACACAAAAAGTCTATATGTCTTCCAGGGGCATTTTTTCTTTAAACAAAGGATTTACTCTCTACCTTCCACTGCGGCCCCTCCTTTGTATCATTTGTTCCTATTTTGGTACAATGTGTATCCCTAAGGAGTTTCAATAAGTTGTGAAATAACTGTTATTCACAAGCAAAAAAAAAAGAAGAAAGGAAAAGCAAGATTAACTGCAATTGCCAATACAACAAGAAACTTGCATCTTGCATCTTGCACTTTTACCATGTAAATAATGCACAGATCCTGCGGGAACATGCCAAACACCAGGATTCTTAATTAATGGAGCTCTTTAATGTGCAAATCAGGAACAAATTGCAAGTTCTGACTTGCATTGATTATGAAAACATTAATTGAATGAGCAAGACCTTAAAAAAAGACAGAATTCCAAGTCTTAGAAAAGACCAAAAGAATACAGAGCTCTGGAAACCAGACAAGCCTGACCAACATCTAAAATGCAAACCTAAAACTGAGTGCTGCTCACTAGTATTCAATGAATTAAAACAAAAAAAAAAAGTTTAATGAGAAAGCAATCACTATAAAAGTATCTATTCCACCAATGTCTTGTACTAAGCAGAAAAATGAGTGTTTACTCCAAAAGCTTACAGACACTGCTTTAAAAGGGGAAAAAAATATTTTACATATATACACACTTATAGGTATAACAAAACAATGCTGTCTCTTTAAAAAGAAATTCATTCTATATAAATTATAGCCATAAACTTTTCCTGCAGTGCAGCCTAATTAATTCTTGTTCTATACACAAAGGGAAATGCTGGGTGACAAATGGGTGTGAAGCCAGAAAGCTGCCAGGTCTGCAAAACATTTTCTACTTCAATTTATAAGCAATTTTGCAGTAAATCATCAACCAGAACCTGGAATCTCAGGAATCTCTGAGTGTCCAAACCACACTATATCACTTATCAAAAAGAGAAGGAGAAAGAGTTTAAAGACATCTCATTTTTCAGTCCTAACCCACATCAAAATCTAGAAGCTCTGTGTAATCTATTATTCTCTTCTGGGTAAGATTTTAGTACCAAAGACATATTTTTCAAACAAAAATGACACTATAGGTTGATACAGCCCATTCCTCTGTCCCTAGAAGTACTGTATCATGTATCCATTACCATAAGAAATATTTCCAGAGTTATCTGGGAATAAACACACAACTATTTATACCCCCTCCCTCACTCCCAGCAAAACGTTCACAATCAAGCCAAGCTAAAGTCTTCAACGGTGAGCCACTGTGGAAAAACAGGTGAGAAACACTACAGGGAAATGAAACTACTGGAGAGGAAAATGGAGACACAGAAAACAAAGGAGAAAGGAGAACATGCCATACAATTACTGGTTCAAGTCCATAAAATGATGTCAACACATCCCTCAATTTAAAAAACTCAAAATGTCAAGAAGCTACACCACTTGGAAAGAAAACACACTCACTCACACACACACATACACACACACAACCTAGCATAACATCAAGAAAAAATCAGGGTTCACAAAACCCATGTAGAGAGCTGCACTTTCGCCTACAAAGTATGATTCCCAAATCTTAGGACTATATCTGTACCTCGTAGCACAGCAACAGGAACGTGGTAATCTAAGAGAAAGAACTGAGGCACTATTAACACAATTATCCAAGCCTGGCTATGAAATCAACTCGATGGCAACTGGTTTGATCTTTTAGTTATGGAGATAGTATACTCACAAAGTTAGCATCTAAGAATGTAAGTACCAGGTAAATATGGATGGTGCTTTCTACATTCCTAAAAACCAGCACCGGAAGCACAGTTCTTAATGAAAGAGTCACAGAGAGATACAAAATCCCATGGCATAGCCACAGTACTGTTTAATGTACTGGGTCCTCCCATGTTCCAAGCATCATGCCAAGCACCAAGGAAGAGGTATCTGAGAGAGCACTATTCTGGTTACCTAAACATAAAAACAGACTTCCAGTTAAAGATGGCAAAACCAGGCACACACATCTGCTATATACATATAGTGGCTGGGATCCCTCCTGCCCCCTTCTTCTGTGTGTAAAGAGAAGACAGCAGGCGTTTACACTCATGCAAAAACAAGACAAAAAAACACAGTGGCTTTTCAAAAAAGAAATGAAGGGGGCTGAACTGTTTGGAGAAAGCTAAAGCTTTTAGTGTAGATGTAGGTATCCCAAAGCAAAGCCGTTGTCTTCCTGGCAGAGCCTGAAAACTGGGCTGCCAAGACTTGCCCTTCCACCGAGGGGACTCCTAGAGAGGAGTTCCACTCAGAAGAGCGACCTCGTGGGAAACAGCCCTCTGACATCACAGAGGAAATGCCAGTCACCTTAAATAGAAGGCGTTTAGAAGGCATGGCATCATCAGCTGTATGAAGAGAATTAACACTAAAGAGGAAGCCCAACACTTAACAACGGCAGATTTACTTGTTTCCTCACCTATGAAATGGAGATGGTAAAAGTACCTATCGCACAGGATTATGGTATCAATTAAAAGATTTTAGAACTAGACAGTGCCCAGCTACCTCCAAAGACCACCCTGACAGGGAACACAACAGAGAGTCCCTGACGGAGCAGGACAAAAGTGGGGTGCAGAACTCAAATTCTAGTAAAAAAGACCAGAATTAATGGTTTGACTAAAACTGGAGGGACCCCAGAAGACATGGCCCCCAGAATCTGTTAGCCCAGAAGTGAAACCATTGCTAAGCCAACTCTTCAGACAGAGATTAGACTGGACTATGGGACATAAAATGATACTGGTGAAGACAGTGCTTCTTGGCTCAAGTAGGTACATGAGACTAAATGGGCAGCTCCTGTCCGGAGGCAAGATGAGAAGGCAGAGAGGGTCAGGAGCTGGCTGAATGGACACGGGAAACCCGGGTTGGAAAGGAGTGTGCTGTCACATTATAGGGAGAGCAACTAGGGTCACACAGCAATGTGTGTATAAATTTTTCTATGAGAAACTGACTGAAAGTTTACAGTTCAGTAAACTTTCACTTAAATCACACTAAAAAATTTAAAAAGTATTTTATACATGTAAATCACTGAGAACAATACAGGCATGGTAGGTGATGAATAAATATTGGCTATGTATGCACATGCGCACACTCCAACTTTAAATCTTTTGATACTTTTTGAAATACCACTAAGAGGACAGTAATTTTCCTCAATTCATTTTTTTTTAATTTTTAAATTTATACACACTAAAATTATTTTTGTTGGTGTATGATTCAGAGTTTTAACACGTGCATAGATTCCTGTAATTACCATAATCAGAATATAGAAAATAGAATAGTTGTATCATCCAAAACAATTCTTGGTGATTCTCTGTAGTCAAACCCTCCCCCAATCCTTAACCCCTGTCAAGTACTGATTTGTTCTTTATCCCTATAGTTTTGCCTTTTCAAAAATATCATATAAATGGAGTTTTACAGTATATAATTGAGACTAGTATCTTTCACTTAGCATAATGCCTTTAACAGTCATCCATGATTTTGCCTGTGGTAATAGTTCATTCCTAAGGGAATATTACTCAGCCATAAAGAGAAATGAAGTCCTGACACATGCTATGACATGAACGAATCTTGAAAACATTATGCTGAAATAAGTCAGTCACAAAGAACAAATATTATATGATCCCACTTATATGAAATATCTAGAATAGAGAAGCTTACAGAGATCAAAGTTTATTAGGGGCTACCAGGAACAGGAAGGAGGGGGGGGGAAGGAAGACACAAAGCCTGGGGGACACTGAGCTTCTGTTAAGGGTGATGGAAAAATCTGGGAACGGTTAATGATGATAGTTGAACAACATGATGAACATATTTAATGCCACTGAACTGTACATGTGAAGACTGCTGAAATAGCAAATGTTTTCTTATCTATATATTTACCACAATACAAAAAAAATTTTTTAAACTTAAAATAGTTCATTCCTTTTTACTGTTGAGTAATGTATTGCAATTTGTTTATCCATTTGCCTACTGAAGTTATTGGCTATTATGAATAATGATGCTATATGTAAACATGCATGTACAAGTCTCTAAGTAGACATATGCTTTCATCTGTCTAGGGTAAACATCTAATAGTGGGGCTACAGGATGATATGGAAAACAGATGTTTAACTTTATAAGAAACTGTCAAATTGTTTTCCAAAGTGGCTGTATTATTTTGTAAACCCACCAGCAACATATGAAAGTTCTAGTTGCTCTGCATCCTTGTGAGCAGTAGGTACTATCAGGTGGTTTGTGTTTTTTGGTCTTTTAGCCATTCTGACTATGTAGTGGTATCTCACTGTGGTTATAATTTCCATTTATCTAAATGCTAATGAGCAGACTAAACATCTTTTAATGGGCTTATTTGCCATCCTGTGCATTCTTTGGTGAAATAATCTACTCAAATCTTTTGCTCATTTTTTTTCTTCATCACTGATTTGTTTTTATTTTTTCTTCATACATTATATTTCAATTTGTAGAGGAGTCTGCTGTTCATTTATACATTTTTCTTGTTTGTTTATTCCTGCATCAATATCACATACATTTGGATAATTACAAAATTATAATATACTTTGTTAACTTTTAGAGATGACTATTCTTCCATAAGGATTCCCTGGGTGGCTCAAACAGTTAAGTGTTCGACTAGTAGCTGAAAGGTTGGCAGTTTGAACCTACCCAGAGGTTCCTCAGAAGACAAGCCTGCAGATATGCTTCAAAAGATCACAGCCTGAAAACCCGAGGAAGCAGTTCTCCTCTGCACACGTGGGGTGGCCGTGAGTCGGAATCAACACGACAGTAACTAACAACAACAATCCTTCCATGATTTTCTCCCTCTCCTTTTGCTCTTTATAATAGTTTATAAAAACGAAAATCAATAGGAACAAACCAAGTATTTTTACCATGGTTAATACCCTGCTGGATTTTTTTTTTAACTTTGTGTTTTATTTCTTTTACCGATTTTTTTTTTTTACTGTGGTTAAATATATTTTACATAAAATTTGCCATTTCAATCATTAAGCGTACAATTCAGTGCCATTAATTAAATTTTTGCCCACTTTTTAAAACGAGTATTTTTTATTGTTGAGCTTTGAGAATTCTTTATATATTCTGGACACAAGTTCTTTGCCAAATGTGTGATTTGCAAATATTTTCTCCTGGTGGGTAGCCTGTCTTTTCACTCTGTTAATAGTCTTTCACAGAGCAAAAGTTTAAAATTTTGATTTAGCCCAATCATCAATTTGTTCTTTTATGGATCATGCTTTTCATGTTGTAACTAAGAAGTCTTTGCCTAACCCAAAGTCATGAAGATTTTTCTCCCATGTTTTCTTCAAAATGCTTTATAGTCTCAATTTTACATTTAAGTCAATAACCTATTTTGTGTTAACTTTTCTGTAACATGTGAGGCATAAGCTGAAGTTCTTTTTTCACATACAAATATACAATTGTTCCAGTATCATTTGTCAAAAAGACTATCCTTTCTCCACTGAACTGACTTTACATCTTTGCAAAAAGTCAACTGACCATATATGTGTTACTCTATTTCTGGACTCTACTCCACTGATTAAAGTAATTTTTAAAAGGAATAAACCCATAAAGGAAGGAAAAAGAATGAGATAGACAACAGCAACTCAGTCTTGTAAGCTAAAAAGCAGGTGGACTACACAATTATTAGAACATCTAAAATTAAAAAGACTGACCATACCAAGTGTCTGTGAGGATGCGGAGCCACTGGAAGGAACTCTAGTATACCGAGTGGAATGTAAAATGGTATAACCACTTTGGAAAACAGTTTGGCAGTTTTTTTTTAAGTGAAACATATACTTAACATGCAACCCAGTCATTCCATTCTCAGTTACCTGAGAGAAATGACCATACAAAAATGTGTATACAAACGTTCATGGTAGCTCTATTTGTAATTAAAAAAAAAAACGAGGAACAAAGTAATTGTGGTATATCCATACAATGGAATACTATTCACCAATAAAAGGCAAGGAACGATTGACACTACGGACAAAATAATTATGCTGAATGAAAGCTAGACAAAAAAAGATATAAGCTGTATGATCCATTTATACAAAATTCCAGAAAATGCAAACTATAGTGACAGAAAGCAAATTAGTGGTTGCCTAGGGATAGGGAGGAGCAGGAGGGAGAGATTACAAAGGCTGAGGCAACTTTTGGGTATGAAAAATATATTCATTATCTTGATTATGGTGATGGTTTCATGAATATATACATATGTCAAAAACTTTTCAAACTGTACAGTGCAAATACATTCAGCTTATTATATGTCAATTATACCTCAATAAAACAGTATTTAAAGAAAGCAGATAGACAAATAATAATTGACTTAGCAAACCTGAGCAAATTGACTGCGGTTAGCAGTGGAAAAGAATGGGAAGCAATTTTACTTATGGTCCAGAAAAGAACCCCCAGAAGACTCAGAAACTGGTAATACAAAGCACCTCTAGAAGAGCGGATGAAGGCAGGACTAAAAACAGTGGAAGGCAGGTAAGATAACAGATCCTTTCCCTTACCCAGACAGAAGTTTAGAGGTTTACTCTTTGAAGAGAGTTAAACAGATGGTATAGAGCAAGGGTGAAATACCAAAAACAGGGGGAAAAGTTAAAGCCCACAAACCAAATGCTGAGATCCCCAGCCTACTCACATCCTAGAATGTTGGCAGCCAGACAGGAGACTGGAAGTCTTCTCTAGTGAGTATGATTCCACAAAGAACAAAGATCTAAAGATACTGATACTGAGGTTCCACTTTACACTGGAACTTTAAAATGGAAATTTTATAATGGAAGCCACAGACAAAAAGCCCCATCTAAACATACAAAGGTTCCGTCAACCTTTTGGTGCCCTACTCTTAAAAGTCAACAGAGAACAAAAGATCACCAAATAACTAAGAAAAACATCTAATGTAATGTTACACATGGGTTAAAACAAAAGGAAAACAAACAGCTTTAAGGAAACATACTATACAGGAAAAAGAACATTTAAAAAAATATTTACAGAGCACAGAGTTTCAGTTTACAGTGATGGAAAAATCGCACTGATTAAGGGTAAGGGTTGCACAGCCAATTAAGGTAATTGATGTCAGTAAGCTGTACATCTGTAAAAAGCAGAACTGGCAAATGTTCTGTGACAGATATCTTTACAAAAAAAAAAAAAGAGTAGCTGCTGAGGCTGCTTGTGTACAACCAAATACCTCACGGGATTTGGTTTCTTGGTCCGGAAGTTTAGGGTCACGTCCGGAAGTTTAGGGTCACGGTTTCCTAGGACATCCCAGTTAGTTGGCCTATTATCATGTTTAGTGCTTCTGTTCTACCTCCTAGTTCACTGTGTAGTGCTGGGGTTTTGAAAGCCTGCAAGCAGCCATCCAAGGCACAACAATTAGTCTCGATTTGCCTGGAGCAATAGAGGAAGGAGAGTTAGGAATAGGAGGAAGAAATAGAATGTGTGGCTAATTGCCTCCATGAACAACTGCCTCTTTTGCCAAGAGACCAGAAGAACTGGATGGTGCCTGGCTACATTACTGAATATTTTGATCAAAGACTCTATAGAAACATCCTGATAAAAGGGTGGAAAATGCAGAACAGAAGTTCAAATTTTCACAAAATCCAGACTTTCTGCAGCCATGATGGCTGGATGAATCCCCAAAACTATTGCCCTGAGATAATCTAAACCTTAAACCAAAAATACCCTCTGAAGTCCTCTTTAAACCAAATAGTTTCGCTTAACAAATAAAGGATGTCTGCCTTGACCATTGTGCTCTTTTAAGAACTATCTACATGGGTTCCAACTGACAACAGCAACTCCAAAGATCAGACAGGAAACTTAGGGGACAGTGAGTTTATGTTAAGGGGGAGAGCAATTTGGAAAAGAAGGGTAAGAATGGTTGCACAACTTGAAGAATGTAATCAACGTCATGGAATTCTACGTGTAGAAATTGTTGAACTTGTGTATGTTGAATTGGTGTATATTCCTTTGTGTATATTCTCAACAATAACAAAAAACAATAAATTTTAAAAAAATGTGTGTATATATACACTATACATATATAAACACATATATATACACATATACATATATACATACATACATATACACATATACATATATATATACACACACACACACATATATATATATATATATATATATATATACGTGTATATCTATATACTTGGAGCCCTGGTGGCGCAATGGTCAAGAGCTCAGGCTGTTAACCAAAAGGAAACCCTATGGGGCAGTTCTATTCTGTGCTATAGGGTCACTATGAGTCGGAATTGACTCAGCGGCAATGGGTTATAGGTTATAGGGTTATCCGTCTATCGATCATGTATATCCTCAGAAAATAAAATTTAAATATGATAGAAGAAACAAAAAGCTCAGCAGAAGGGTCTGAAAATAAAATTGAGGAAATGTCTTAGAAAGTAGAATAAAAAAAGAAACAGGTAGAAAACTGACAAGAAAAAGCAGAGAATCAGAGGAGCAGTCTAGCACTAAATGACAGGCCTTTGAGGAAAAGAGAAAAGAGAAAACAGAAGGGAGGAAATCAGTAACAAAATAATTTCAGACAAATTTTCCAGGACTGAAGGGCATCAGTTTCCAAAGTAAGAATGCCTCCAAGTACTCTCTGCACAATGGATGGAAACAAATCTACACCAAAGTATACCATCATGAAATTTCAGAATTCTGTGAACAAAGACCCAGCTTCCCATGAGGGAGAAAAAAAAAAAAAACAGTAGGATCAGGAACCAGAATAGCTTCTGACTTATCAACAGCAACTCTGGAAGCTGGAAGGGAATGAAACATTCTACAGAATTCTATACACTGTCAAACAATCAATCAATTGTGGTGGTAGACTAAAGATATTTTCAAACAATCAAGGTCTCAAAAAACTTAGCCTCCATACATCTTTTTTTAGGAAGCTACTAGAAGATGTGCTGCACCGAAACAGCAGAGTAAACCAAGAAAGATCCTGGAGTAGTAGAGTCACAGAAATGAGATGCTAAGGTAATCTCCAGGATGATGGTGAAGGGAGCTCCTAGCATGAGAACTGGGCACCTCAGAAGGTTAAAGGTGCGAATTCAAGCCTTTCTTGTGCACTAGTCCTATCTCCTCTATCTTACCTACTCAAGGATGTCTCCCATCTTCTACATCACCAATTTTCCCTTCTCTGCTGGAGCATTCTTATCAATATACAAACATGCTGCTATTCCTCCTATCTCAAAAAAACAAAAACAACAACCAAGAAACACTTATGTCTTGACTCCACATCACTGTCCATCCAATGTCCTTCTCTGTTCCCCTTTAAAGCAACATCCATCAAAAGAGTTGTCTACACTCACTGTTTCAAATTCCTGTTTCCATTCTCTCTTGAACCCACTCCAGTCAAGATGTATCCCTACCACTCCATCAAAATGGCTCATCAAGGTCACAGCTGACCACCATGTTGCTAAATTAAATGGTCAATGCTCAATCCTCATCTTACTTAACCTGTCAGCAGCATCCTCGTCTTTCATACCAGAGAAGGAATAAATCAAGAAACAGCAGTATAAACAAATTATCTAAAATTCTAGAAGTAAAACAGAAATAGAATGATGCTAAATGTAAGGCAAAAGACTGCTTTTCTTCCTGAATGCTTCTGTACTATTCAACATACTCATGTATGTTTTGAATAAAACAATTTAAGAATATGTTTTAAAACAGCTACATAATAACAATAGAGTAGCATCTTACCAAGTGGTTAGGCTTTAAAGGCTGAGCATAAAGCAAAAATCAAGTTCTGACAAAACTATTTTGAAAGTCCCTTAAATAACCCATACAGCACGATGCTGTATCTCAATAATTTCAATGCTTTTCTCCTCAAACATTAGAGCCTACAGGCACTTTGTTGATTAAACACAGGTAATTACATTTAGAGACCATGCTATAAAAAGACTGTATGCGCTAATTTTAAACACTAGGTTCATATTCTGTATAAGGAGATACTCACCAGAGAGGGACCCAGGAACAAAGACTAACTGAGGTAAACATCAGATTCCACCTGCCATCTGATGCTCACTCCGGGGCATTCACTTACTGAATAAAATGCCAGGCAGAATTACTAGCACTATTCAAATTGTTTCTCTCTCCCTCTTTTTCTTTTGGCCAGGCACAGTTAAATCTGACTTAATTAAATGTACATATAAAGAGGTTCCAGCATACACTGGTATGTACAATTTCACCATCAATATAGTGGATAGAGTGATCCTACTATTGAACTACTAGCTACTACAGAGGTGAGGGTTGCTTCCTTTGTCTAACTCATCACTATTAAAAATTGTTTCTGGTGCTAAAGACAACCTTAATTCCTAAGAAATCCAACCCTAAAACAGTAAAACAAATTTTCTGACTAGACTGGTCTCAGTAGTTTTCAAGCATTCTTAGCTTCCACAGCTCCCTGGCCAATCCAGGGCTCATTTTTTCAGATTAGGCAGGATCACTGCCTAAGAATCTGGCACTTCCTTCCTGGTTCCACCACTTGGTTACTTTGAAAAAACACTTGCCCTGTGATCCAACTTTACTCTCTATATAATATAAAAATTAAGTAATAACTCAGTAATACGGACCAGAAGTCTTCCGACTCAGAATTCATTCTCTAATAAACATACAAAAAAAACAAAAAAACCCAAACCCATTGTGGTCAAGTCGATTCGACTCAGAGCAACCCTAAAGGACAGAGAAGAACTGCCCCATAGAGTTCCCAAGGAGCACCTGGTGGATTTGAACTGCCGACCTTTTGGTTAGCAGCCACAGCACTGAACCACTACGCCACCAGGGTTTCCAAATACACAAAACATAGCATATATTTCAATGTCGGCTCAACAGGCATTATATAAATATCAAACAGAAAAGTTATCAAGAAATGATAGCCTTCATTTTCTACCTACAGTTTATGAAAAACAAGAGATCAGAGCTGCAAATCAAAACTACAATGAGATACCATCTCATCCCTGCAAAAAAATGACGCTCATTAAAAAAGAAAAAAAAAAAAAACAGAAAACAACAAATCCTGGTGAGGATGTGGGGAGACTAGAACCCCTATCCCCTACTGGTGGAACTGTAAAATGGTACAACCATTATGGAAAACAGTATAGTGTCTCCTCAAAATGCTAGAAATAAAAATACCTTATGATCCAGCAATCCCACTTCTAGGTACATACCCTAGAGATCTAATAGCAGTGACACAAATAGACATATGCACACCTACGTTCACTGCAGCATTATTCACAATAGAAAAAACATGGAAACAACCTAAGTGCCCATCAACAGATGAATGGATAAGCAAAATGCAGTATGGAATACAATGGAATACTATGTAGCCATGAAAAATAATTATGAGTCCTTGAACTAATGTGGATGAATCTGGAGGACATTATGCTGAGTGAAATAAGTCAATCACAAAAGGACAAATATTGTATGATTACACTCTTATAAGAAGACAAAAATAGATAAATATACAGGGATGAGTTGCGGGGAGACGGTAGGCACTCTTGAAATAGTAGGCACTTATTAGTTTTGGTGATGAGAAAGGTAGCATCAGATGTGAGCGAAGTACATGACCAAGATAAACGATGTCATTATGTGTACAAGAAAAAAGAATGTTTTGGTAAAGGATGACAAATATAAGTTTGCAATAATACCAACAACAACCAAAAAATACATGTATGGTTACACAAGTATATATATAGGCATATAAGTATATGAGTATGAATATGTGGGTACATATGTGTGCACAGATAGAAGTATCTATAGGTAAGTGTGTGCATGCATGTATATCCATATATATATAATAAACCACATAGGGGACACAGTTACAGATACTTCTTAGACATAACCAAATACCTCATGAGATTGGTTTTCTGGGTTTGAAGGCTTAGGATCATAGTGTCTTGGGACAACTCAGTTAACTGGCATAATATAGTTGATAAAGTGTACATTCTATATCCCAATGTGGTAGGCAGTGTCTGGGGTCTTAAAAGCTTGCGAGTGGCCATCTAAGATACAACTATTGGTCTCTACTTGTCCAGAACAAAGGAGAAAGAAGGAAACCAAAGACTCGGAGGAAAGCAGTCTACAGGTCTCTACTTGTCCAGAACAAAGGAGAAAGAAGGAAACCAAAGACTCGGAGGAAAGCAGTCTACAGGACTAACAGTCTACCAACTCATGGCCTCATCTACCCCAAGACCAGAAGAACTAAATGGTGCTCAGCTACCACTACCGACCACTCTGGTCAGGGACACAACAGATGGATCCTTACAAAACAGGAGAAAAATGCAGAGCAGAACTGAAATTCTTAAAAAGTCCAGACTTTCTGGACCAGTTGAGACTAGAGGACTCTCCAAGACTGCCACCCTGAGATACACTTTAAACCTTAAACTGAAATTATCCCTTGAGGTCACCTTTTAGCTAAGTAACAGATTGGCTCATAAAATAAATACCACCACCTGTGAGTAATGAGCTCCTTTAACAAAATCTATAGGAGACCAAATGGTCAAAAATCACTCTAAACGAAAGATAACAAGGAAGGGGGCAGGGAAACTAGAGTACATTGGTTCCCCCCCATTATCAGCAATTTCTCTTTCCACTGTTTCAGTTACCCACGGTCCAAAACATTAAATGAGAAGCATGATGAAATTTAGCGCCATCCCGCTCTGTCCTGCCTGGGGACCACATTCACATGACTTTTATTACAGTATATTATTTATAATTGCCCTTGAAAATTTAAATTGTTAGAATTCTTCTAAGGGCAATTTGGTAATATACTCCAAAAGCATTAAAAAAAAAAAAAAGCACATTTCCTTTGTCCTAGCAATTATATTTCCAGGGACTGGAGATCTGTGCTGTTCAATACAGCATTAACTACTCACATGTGGCTACTGAGCACTCGAAACGTAGCTAGTCCAAATTGAGATGAGCTGTAAGTGTAAAATACACTCTGGATTTCAAAGACTTAGTATGACAAAAAGAATGAAATATCTCATTAATATTTTTTTACCTTTTTAATGTAATTATTAGAAATTTTAAAATTACATATGTGGCTTGCATTATATTTCTATTGGACAGTGCTACTTTTAGATAAATTGCACAAACGTGTATGTACAAGGATATTTATCAAAGCATGCTTTACAAAAGTGAAAAACTAGATAAACCTAAGCATCTATCAATACAGATTGGTTAAATAAATTGCAATAACTATGAAATGGAACACTCCATAGCCACTGAAAATGCTGATGTACATCTAAATATACTGACATGAAAAGATATACTAACTAGAAAAAATAAACTTATGAAATAGTACATATATGATTCCATTTTTGTTTCATAAAGAAGTGTGAAAAAAAAGAAAAGTGTGTCTGTGTGAGCATAGAAAAAGGTCTGAAAGGATATTCATCAAAATGACAACTATGGTTACCTCTAAGCAGTAGGATTACAGGTAATCCTTGTTTTCTTCTTTATATTTTTATATATTTTCTGAATTTTTAAAATAAGTATGACATACTTTTATCATTAGATCAGTAAATCTACTTTAAAAAATGATAGCCATCGACTGAAATAAAAAGACCAACCTCACATCACGAAGTCTGCCATAATCAGGGTACTTAAACCTACACAATACTACACTTTGGACACACTTTTAAGTGCCTTCATTCCAAGCAATACTTACACCCATCCCAAGTAATTAAGAATATTTCAGGGTTCTACAGACCATTGGTGAGAACTCTGCCATGAACCCATAAAGTGTTAACTGAGAGAACACAGAAACAGAAGTTCATAGATTTGTCACCTAAGGCAACCAAGCAATTAAAAAAGAGGGGATGCGCCGGTAATACTGGTTGCTTACTGGATGGGGAACCTGGTGGCAGGGCTACAAAGGCTGGAAACAGGATTTTCGATATATAGTCTTTAGTACCTTTTGAATTTTGAACCATGTGAATTTAAATTTAAAAAACAAAACAGAAACATTATCAAGAACTACATGATTGTCTGTGGCTTTACTAGTCTGTAAAGTGTCTATTAGTGCTGAGGTCAAATGAGTATTAAAAATTTTAGTCTATTCAAGTTAAAATAATTTGGGGGTCAGTGGGAGGGACCACAGAGAGATGAGAGGGGGTATATGACCTATAAGTGGTTAAGAGAAGATAAGCAAGAGCAAACAAAATATAATGTATTAATAGTCGAATTTGTTTTTATACTCTTGGGCAAGTAAAAAATTTGAACACGTCCTCTATATTTATATTACATTCTACCGCGTACTTGGCTGTTTTTTGCTTATGGGAAATATCAAAATGTCAACCATTGTTTCTATTAAAGGTCTTTAATAATACTTCATTTTAGACCTGTAATGAAACATGGTGTTCACTGCAGTTTGTAATGCATCTCATTAAATACATTAATAACATGCATTTCACTAAAAGGTCAACTTATTATGGCTGAAGTTTAGCTTTCTTTTAATCACCTCATTTAAAGCGACAGAACAAACTCTATAAAGATAGTACAGCACACCTGTTACAGAAATGCTCTCAATTCTCCCACTCATTGAAATCAGTTATGCTTATTAAGAAATTAGTGTCAATGTTTTCGTGTGAGATAATGGTACTGTTCTTAACAATCCTTATCTTTTACAGACACGTGCTGAAATATTCACTGATAAAATGATAGGGTGCCTGGTATTTGCTTCAAAATAATCCAGAGGTAAGGGGAAAGTATAGGTTAAACAAGATTGACCATGAATTAATAATTATTTAAGCTGGTGGTACTATATGGGGGCTCATTATACTAGTCTCTCTAGTGTATCAAACAGGATTGATGTTTTCCATAATGAAGTTTTAAATAAAAAATACTTGCTGACAAATCCTTCGTAACTTGCCTTCTTCCTTACATATTGTTGCCACTAACATAAAAAACACACCTCCTGAATAGAACTGCAAATTCTTTAAAAAAAATCCAGACTTACTGGACCAGTTGAAACTGGGAGACTCCCCAAGCCTATTGCCCTGAGATACTCTTTAAACTTTGAACCGAAACTAGCCCGAAGTCATTTTTCAGCTAAATAACAGACTGGCTCACAAAATAATGAATACTAGCCGTGAGTACTGTGCTCCTTTAAAAAATCTTCTATATGAGGCCAAAGAGTCAACAATTACTTTAAATCAAAGACAAGAAGGTAAGAGGGCAGGGAAACTAGCTTAATGGAAATGGAATAAGCAGAATGGAAATAATGAGAATGTTCACACATTGTGAAGAATATAACCAATGTCACCGAACAACTTGTGTAGAAACTGCTGAATGGGAACCTAAACTCCTGCGTAAACCTTCACCCAAAACACAATAAAGCATTATTTAAAAAAAAAAATAGAGGGGAAAACAAGCATGTTCTATTAAAATATTAATATACTGAAGTCATTAAAAAAAAAAACAAAAAACCTCTTAATGCCGTAGAGCCTTTTAAAAGAAAAGCAGAGAGAAACACCTAACCTCTTTAAAAGAAATTTTTTGTACGCAGAAAATCCTTTAACTTTGTTAAGGTTACTTCATGATTCTCCACTTATGCAGCCACTAAAATATCAAAAAATTATTTGAAATTACTTCAAGGTTCTAGAGTTATAAGACTTATAATGACCAACGTATAATAAGTATAGCGAGCATACACATAAACACATACATACGCTGTCTGTTGCTGTTGTGCCATCGAGTCAATTCCGATTCACAGTGCCCTTGACCACTGCACCACCAGGGCACCTATTTATACTCTAAGACCCAACAGAAAGTTATAAGGCATGAAATATTAAAAGAAAATAACAAGATAGATTAAATGACAAAACCAATATGCAAGTATGTATATGTTATTTGTGTAAAAACAAAAAAAGGTAAGGGAAGTAATACAAAATTGCTTATGTACGCATGGAACTTCTCTGGAAAGATACAAGGTGTTAGAGCATTATGTGTCAAGAGACATAAAATAGATTCCAGTGCATAAAGGTAGATGGGAGACTTTCTACTTTTTATTTTTTTGTATTTTACGGAGTCATGCCAGAATTACCTAGTCCAAAAATAAATAAATATTTTAGAAAAAAAAGAAAAAGAAAAGATTAGTTGTCTGTAAGATAAGAGTCAAGACAACTTGGGTTCTAATCCCAGTTCTGTCAGCAAAGGAAAAGACTCCACACCAAGATGACTGGGGAATAGGTGCATGTGGGGAAGGCAGAAGGTATGGGTTAGAGTTTAGGGTACTGAACGTACAAAGGCATGGTGCTTAAGAGTCTATTGTGGCTAGAATAGAGCTGAAAGTCTGATGTTTCTGAGGTTATACTTAGGGCTATGAAAGTAAATGATAATGCCAAGGAGAAAATATATTGAGTAAGCACAATTTGAGAACAGGATTCTAAATGCAATGAAATTTACAGTGAGAGGATAAAAAAAGAGCCTGAGAAGAGGAGGAATCAGAAAGGTACAAGGAGAACCCAAACAGCATATATAACATCACAAAAGTCCAAGACAAATACTTCAAGGAAAGGTGAAAGGTTAAATGCTTCAGGGAAGTAGTAGCTGTGTTTGGAAATGAGGAAATCTCTGGCCACCCTTCTAAGCAGTCATAAAAGGCAGAAGCTGAATTGTAAGTATTACAGTAAAACATAACACTGTCTATTTTCCAGAACAATTTAAATTATATAGGGAGTTTGAATAATAATTGTTATAGGTTGAACTGTGTCCCCCAAAAAGATATGCTTAAGTCCTAACCTCCAGTACCTGTTAGTGTAAACTACATTTGGAAATAGGGTCTTTGCAGATGTAATCAAGTTAAAGTAAGGTCACACTGGTTAGGATGGGCACTAAATCCAATGACTGGCATCCTCATAAGGAGAGATCTGGGCATACAGAGACAAAAAAGGAAGAAGGCTCTGTGAAGACAGAGGCAGACACTGTAGTAAAACAGCTACAAGCCAAGGAACCCCAAGGACTGCTGACAACCACCGGAAACTAGGATGAGGCAAGGAAAGATTCTCCCCTAGAGCCTTCGGAGGCAGCATGGCCCTGCCAACACCTTGATTCTGGATTTCTAGTCTCCAGAACTCTGAGAGAATAAATTTCTATTGTTTTAAGCCACCTAGCCCTAGGAAACTAATACACTAATAAAGTAAAAAAACACTGAAGACAGTGAGGATGATGGTTAGTTACACTGATGATTATACAAGTGGCTGAACATTGTTAAATGCCTCTTTCAATAAAAAAAGGTAATATTAGTTCCTGATGTTCATAAATGTACTGTTTGCCAGACACTGTGCTATTGCTTACATTATGTCCTTTAAGCCTCACTAACGTATTATCCCCATTTTACTGTGAAGTTAAGAGTAAGTTAACTTGCCCAAGGTCACACAGCTAATCCATTGTTCAAATGAAATCTAAACCCAGGCAATCTGACTTTAAATACTCTGTAACATCAAGTAAATTTATTAACATTGAGAGTTAAAGACAACAAGTTCCAGTGTTGGTACAAATATCGGCCTATGTTCCACACTAGCTGTATAACATATAACATAGTATAAATTGTTTATCCAGGGTAATGTAGCCAAGAAATTTTTCTTAAAGCTCTGTTTACCAACACAGGGAAGTATACCATATATTATGTCATACTGCCATGAAAAGAAGATTGAAACAAACCAACCAAAAGTAGCTACCCCTCAGATGTCCAGAAATTCTGGTTATTAAAGAACATTCCACCCTCCCATCTTAAAATATGTGATACCAAACAAACATACACTCCCTCTCCCTCATCCACCACAATCCACCCTGTCAGATTAATAAACATTTGTCAGAGTAACTAAAATTCACCAATGAGGCAAAGAAGACAAAAAAGAGAGATAAAAAGATCGGAATTATAGTAAAATAAAAGTAATATTAAAATAGCTAAAGAAACTAAATTATATATCCAAGAATATGTCCATAGGCACACCTGACACTGACTAACCCTAAAAATACCTATAAGTAAGATGAATCCCCCAAAAAGGAAAAAGGCTCAAGCAAGAAAACTACTGAGTAACAAAAGAGAAAGGCCTTATTGTAAAGTATTTAAGACATCTAATCTAGAGCAGTCTAGGTCTCATTCTAAAGACACACTAGGAATTAGGCTACGGGGGCATTAAAAATAGCACAGGAGTGCTCACAAAATATCTAAAAAATATTGAAGACCGTCAAGCTATTGTTTAAAAAGGGAGTGAGGTTAGGGCAGGGAATGTAAAGGCCCCACCCTCAGGGTTTCTGAAGGGTTCCCAGAAGGATCGTCCAGGCTAGCTCTTTCCTATTTACACACAGAAAACAGACTTAAAGTATGGCAGACAGACAACCTAAAGATTGGTCCCTAGGAAGATAACTCCTACTCCCCTATAAGAAAGGTTCACAGAATTCTCTACTTTAGAAATCTCACACATTTATCTTGATGGTTTAAGGTGGTTCTACCAAGAGGCAGCAGCCAAATTAAATGTCCTCGTCAGGTCCCTTCCAACTCTTTAAGTCCACGACACTATAAAAATACGTTTTAAAGAGCAAACGAAAACACTAAGTCTCAGCATGCAAATAAGAAACAGCAATTCCAACCACAGTGCACAGAAAAGACTCACCCCAAATCACCCTCTGCCTCAGTCCTTCAGTGTCACTGAGCACAGAGGCACACAAACACAGGTGGCAGTGTGATGCAGCAGGAAGACTCCTAGATCATAAGGCAGAAAAGCTGAACTTTGTCTCTGCCGTTCATGAACAAGCTCTGTAACTTTGGGCAAGTTATTCTCTGGGCCTCAGTTTTCTCATCTGTAAAATGAGGGAATTAGGAGCCAAATAATCTCTACATTCCTTTTATCTTCTAGAATTCTTTAACTTTATAGCTCAGCAATTCTCTTCCAAAACTTGTTTCTCCCTCTGTAGTCATCATCTTTCCTGACTCTCAATATATGCCACCCAAAGGAAGATCAGGAATATCATCATCTTAAGCATGTTGTTTTAAAAGCCTCCCAAAGAAAGGCATCTTTTAAGTATCTGATAAACCAACTGAAATGAACTGAGTTTGGTCATTCACTCTCTCCTTTTTTTCTATACCAATGGGTTTTCAAATAGTGTCCCCTAAGCACTAAAGAAGTAACCCAGAGAGCCAAGGGGAGAGGGAATGAGGGCAGGCAAGAAGAAGGTAGGATAGACATGGCTCAAGCGCCCAATCCATTTCAAAGTCACCTTCATTTGACAAAAGGATTACACTGTCATTACAGAAAGAAAAAGGTTGAAAACCATTAGTCTATACCATAGTATCACTGAAACAAAATCTCTTCTCTACCCCTGCAGTGCTGCAGATACATCAATCCCAGTGGATCACAATGAAGCCCAGTGATTCTAAGCATCCCGGCATAAGTATTCTTACTATTTTTTAAGGCGCTGGCAAATTCTGGGCCACCTTTGTCCTTGAAAATAGGAAAAACATCTGGTTGAGGAAGCTGATTGGTGGTCAACAGAGCCTTCTGTAGTTTGATCCTTCCTTCCAACAGCTGGTCCCACAGTGCTGAGAAAGAAGAAAAGAGAATCCCATTCCTCAATCATAAAATATTCCTGGGTGGGGAGGAGGAGAGGGACAGGAAATCACACCAGTTCTCTAAGCAGCATAGCATTATCATAGTTACATACTATGGAAACACTCTCTACTAAAGGAAATAAATTTAGCATGTTGGAAGCAAGTATTTGCTCATGAAAAAGGGAATGCCAAAGCCCAAGGAAAAGAGAAAACACTCTTCTCTTCAAAGCAATCTTCCACAGTAGCTGGAAGTACTACAGTAGAACCAGCTAAGCAGCTCAGTGTAGAAATGGCTGGCTAAGCATAGAGGAATGGCTTTAGGCCTCCAGGGTAGCAAGGCATGTCACAAACTAATTGGAAGAGCGCACAAGAGACCAAGCTAAAACTAAGCAAAACAAACAAACAAAAAAAGTAGATCAAATGCAGATACTTTAAAAAATAAGCAGTCAGCAAAACCATGTACAAACCTATCTGGTTCTTCACAGCTCTTCCTTTCTCCACTTCCTCGGATACTTTGACACCAGAGAAGGTCATCACCACACCATCGTCTTCACTGTTCCTGTTTTCAGCCCTGTCCTCCTCACTCTCACCCTCAAAGTCTATTTCACCATCCCCTTCTTCCATGCCACTCTCTTCCTCTTCACCTTCCTCCTCCTCACTGCTCCCAATGTCATCCATCCCCTCAGTAAATTTTTCGAAGTCACTAATGCTCTGGACACTGAAGCCTGGCGTTTTCGCAGAACGGTGTCTACTCCTCTTCCTCCGGGCCAGACCATTCTCCCCATCATCACCAGACTCCTGTTCCTCAGCAGCACTCATGTGATCCTCATCAGACTCCTCCAGACCCAGTCCCTCTGAATCTCCATCTCCAGACCCTTCCTTGTCGGGTATTTCCTCGTCTAAAGGACAGGGAAAAAAAGAAAAAAAAGCAGTACTGAGAAAGCAATATAGCTTTCATTTCAACTTAAGGACTACAACATCTATCAAGAAAAAATGTGTTACTGTTCTCAGCAAATATTTATCACACATCTACTATCTCTAAAATGCTAAGGGAGAAGCAAAGATAAATAAGACACGGGTCCTACCCTAACGAAAAGTTCTAGTGGGAAAGACAGACCCATAAAAATTATAATATGAGAAGAACTAAAAGTGCTTTAACAAAGTTTTGACAACCCAGATTAGGGAGGAATTGTAACTGTGGGGCCAGTGAATTTAAGAGAGGCTACAGGGAACAGATAGCATTTTGTCCAGACATTGAAAAATGATAAATTTCAACCGGCGGTTTCCCAAACCTACATCTGGAAAAATGTGGTTTATCATTATCTATCTCAAATGCACAATCTCTAACACACCAGTGTACCTGATTTATTACATACTTATTAAGCACTCATTATGAGACAGGCACAGATGAAAGTTAAGGAAAGACAAACAGAATATAATACCTGTTGGTGAGGGGTTCATAGTCTGGTGGGAGTGGTAGATATGCCTACCAATAAATATATTACAATGCCATTAGTGCAAAGTATATAGAGAAGGAACCATCTAAGGTAAGAGATGGTTTCACGTGGAAGACACATTATAATTTTACTTATTAAACGTAAGTAACAGCTCATCAGACAGAGAAAGGGGAGGGAAAGGAGGAAATAGCACATTTGAAGGTCCAGCACCACAAAAGTACACTAGAACACAGAATGCATGAGGAAGTGGTAGGAGAGGAGGCTAGAGAGCTGCTCAAGGATAAGATCTGGAAGAGTCTTGTTTTCCGTGGGATGGACTATGAACTTGATCCTATAATAGATGGAATGTTAGTGAAGTCCCCTCATTTTACTTATGCTCAGGTATCACCTGATACCTCAGTCTCTACTGATTGTCCAATCTCTCCTATGGTAGAATATAAAGGTCCCAGGTATAGCAAATACAAAATTAGAATCAGGGACCAATTACCAACAACTTTCTTCAAGATGATAAAGATTTTATGAAAACATGAGTCTTCAGTACTTCTTTATACTTAAGAATGATTCATAAGCTCAAGACACATAGGAGATTATCAGAAATATAAACATAAAAATACACATGCAAAAACAGTAAGCAAAAATAATCCTTTAAGAAACATTCACACAGAGTAGTGCTTGAGAGCAGAGATCCTGAAGTCAGATTGCCTTCATTTGAATCCTAGCTCTTCCGCTTACTAGCTGTATGACCCTGAGCAAGTTACTTAACCAATCTGTCCCTCTACCTCCTCATCTGTAAAATGGGGATAAATAGCACAAACTTCATAGAGCTATTGGAAGAATTAAATGAGCTGATACACGTAGCAATAGTGGAGATGATAACATTTTTTTGAGGATTCACTGTGTCCCAGGCTCGTAGAGTTTACCACAGTGCCTGACACATGATGGGAACTCAATAAGCATTATTGTATTTGTCTTGTGATTGGTCCTGCTATCAGCCTCTAGGCAAAGAATATGGAATGAGCTTATTAGGAGCTCCCAGACCTATATCAAGGGCTGAATCATAGATATCATATCCTGAATGATAATTCCCTTAATAGTCTCTGCGGATTCTCAACATGGTACTGCTAACCTCTCTAAAGGAAAGCAAACGGTATCCACTCAAATCGTCATATCCAGCCCCTTCTTCCACCCTGAGAAACTTAAACACTGCTTTAAAACTGTAAGTTCATATCCTCCTAACTCTCTTGCAGGGAGGATGCAAGGCTTGTTTTATTTTTACAGTGGTAAAAAAGTGAGTTTCACAAACAACTAATATTACACAGTGACTCAATGCAAGAGCTGAAAAACCAAAGAAAAAGGGTTAAAACCCAAGATTAGCAGCATGCTCATCAGACACAATGCTTTTTAAACATACAGCCTTCTTTAATATCGAATATGCATTGCCCTTTCTTTTACGGTGAACCATTAGTCTGAATATAAGGAGTACAGCAACTAATCACTCTGGGTTTTAGATTCCTTATGAAGTGAAATTAAATAACTTCAAAGGCCCTTTCTAGTGCCAACTCAGTGGTCTCTCCTAAAATAATATGTAAGGGCACAGATTCGTCTTGCAGAGATCAACCCCCACACCACCACAAAAAATAAAAGGATTTTAACACTTAAAAATCACAAGAGTACCATGCAAGTACATCTACTCACCAGACGAGCCTGGCAGAGCCTGCTCCCAGTGGTCTTCCTTCCAAGCTTTTCTAGAGGTGGTCTTGCCTGAGTATCTTTTGTCTGTGTCCAAGAGGGAGGCTGATGCCAGTTTTCTAATGCTACCCACTGCCAGGAAATCACCTTCCTCATCGTCCCCTTCATCAAACCTGTCAATCACTCTGGCAGCAGTGGCTGTGGAGGAGGAGGAAAAGTAATCAGAACCCCATGTTAGAAGGAACTTTAATGATAACCCTAGTCAACCCCTTCACCTGAGGCTTGAATGTCCTCTACAATATCCCCACCAACTTCCAAGAACAGAGAACTCATTACTTCCCAAGACAGACCACTCACCTTACTGCTGTACCTCAACAAAAAGTTGACTCCCTGCAGCTACTCATAGGTTATATCTCTATGCCTTAAATCATACAAAACTAGGCTAACTCCTTTCATGACAATCTCTCAAATATACCTTGCAAGTCAGCCATCATGTTCTGTCATCACACTGTTCCCATCCCTCAGCGAGTTTTCTTCGCTTATCCCGGCTGAACAGCCCCAGTTCCTTCAACAGATATTCCTAAGACACGGTTCAGCACTCACATTTATCCCTCCTCGTTTTCCCTTCCTCACACCTCTCTGACTCAAGTCTAAAGCAGGATTATTCTCAGCTAGACCCTGAACATCAGCTTACAAAACACCAGTCTCACTCCTCAGACCCTGAGCAAGTGCCTTGAGGCCTAAAGAGGCTTAAATAGCACCAGGGAATTCTACTTCTTCCGTTATTCTTCAAACAAGTTCTTGGGGGCAGCTACAGAAAAAACTGACGGCACTTATTTCTCCCCATTTCTAATGCAACACCAGTAAGGGTATCCTGAAAGACAACTTCCAACCTGCTACTATATTCTGGCTCCCTGCAACAGCCCCGACCCAAAACTGGCTCTTCGCCTGAGTCCCCCGGATGTTCCGCCCACCAGAGCACCAAGCCTAGCGAGTGCTTGTTAGAAAGAAATCAAAGCCCCCTCGCGAGTCCAGCAGCAACCCACGCTCGTGGCAGCTTTCCTCTGCGTCAGAGGAAGGAGAGAAGGCTAGGCGGTGAGGCCCGCCTGCCGGTCCCGCATACGCGGCCCCCTCACACGCGGCTCCCGGGCTCGCACAGGGACCGGGCCCACAGCTCTGCACGTGGCCTGCCCCAGTCAGGCCTCACCCTCCTCCGGGTCTGCCTCAGGATCCGCCTCGCGCGGTCGCGGGTTCAACAGCTGTTCCAGCTGCAGCGCCAGGGGCTGCGGCCCTGCCATCTTCACCAGGTCTCGGTCCGCGTTGCGCACATGAATCTGCAGCCCAAAGCCAGCCCTGACGCTCTCTCCCCGCCGGGTCCTCTTGCCCCGAGACTACTCCCCCACACAGCCAGGAATCGCTTTGGGCCCCTCGCCCAACTCCCGGCCGGCAACTTCCGGGAGCCGCGCTGGAGAGGCGGGGCTTAGCGTCACAATGAGCGTTGCTAGGATGAAGGCGGAAGCGCGCGAAAGGCTGAGGGGATTGTCTGTCTGCCGGGAGCGTGTGCGCGTGCGCGTGCGCGTGCGTCAAAGGGGCGTGTTGTGTGGTGCGGGAGCGCGCGAAGGCACGTGGTAGTCGCTAGCTCAGACCGGAGATTGAAGTGCGCGCGGCCGGTGTCCCGTTAACAAAAAATATGCGACAAGATTTGTGCGAGATTTGTTTAGGAATAAAGTGCAATGTAGCCGTGGCCCATGGTGGTTCATTTGGGAAGGAGGAGGGGACCGAGGTCAGCATCGCGAGCCTCGCTTAGACTTGTACCAAAAGCAGGTTTGGCATTTCGCAATTTGGGGGAGTCTGGGACCAGGCACTTGCCTATAGCCCGGGGGCCAGGATTTGGGAATCCTTTGTCAGGGATGAGCATTGTAAGTGTGCAGTGGACTGCTGACGCCTTTAATCGCTAAGGACATCATGCTTGGTAAAGTAGAGGGTTAGCGAAAGAGGAAGATCCTCAACGAGATGGATTGACACAGTGGCTGTTAACAATGGGTTTAAACATAGCAACGATTGTGAGGGTGGTGCAGGACTGGACAGCGTGTCGTTCTGTTGTACATAGGGGTCGCTATGAGTCCGAACCGACTCCAAGACACCTAACAACAGCAACATGGCTGTGCATAAAAATCGTTTCTGTAGCTTCTCCAAGTAGCCTTGTCTGAGCAGGGGGAAGAAAAGGGGGTGGGGGTGGGGTACTCTACTGCATACCTCCTCGGTATTGATATCTTTTCTGTTCAAAAATGAGATGTTCAGACACCCAAAACTGGTGTACAAAGGCAGAAAACCTCATGTCTACCATTAGAGGGGCACAGGTAGACTCCAAATTTAAAGACTTAATAGGATAAATTTAATTGCATTCAGGCACACAGCAAGATACAATCACTTGCCTTCCTTCATCAAGCATTCCCAGACTGCCCACTACGTGGCAGGCACTGCTAGATGAGATACAAAAATGAGTAAGTTAGATTCTGTCCTGTTGGTGAGCAGCCTAGGGGGGCAGACAAGCATGAAACAGAAACTGCAGTAAGAAATGATAAGAGTTGAGTACAAAGTGCTCTATCCTTCCACTATCTGTTCGAGGTCACCTGTAGAGACCTAGAACCCCCTAAACAAACACTACCTCAAAAGAATTCAGAGAAGAGATGTTAGGGGTACACTGTGGCAGTGCCCCTTCTTGGGTTCAGCCCAGGCCAGCTGGATCCCACAGCTGAGTAGCCTGAAACCCTCAACTCCTCAGTGTCTCCAGTGAATTCCAACGGGTGTGAGGGTCCCTGTCTTCCTATGCCCTTAGGATCAAGAGCAATTAGAGGCCAACACTTTTGTAGGCCATGTCCCATGTTCCTACCCTAGGTGGCTCTTGAAGAATAAAGACTAGGACAGGGGCAACCTAGGCCGGTGACTCAGGCCAGGAAAAGCCCTTTACCATCCTGTTAAGCAGGAGAACTCCAGTGAGAACAGCTTTGTTTCTTTTCTTTTTTTTTTTTTTTAAACTTATCCCCTGTAATTGTAGCCTGGTGCCTGCTTCTGGGCCCTCCAGAGCAGCAGCATGCTCCTCAGGCAATAACAATAGGCATCCCCCTGGCCTGCAAAGAACAAAAATATTTATCCCAACCCACATTTAGGAAACTAATTCCCTCAATCCTCTTCCCTTCCTATTGAGGACATTAATAATGCTTAGAAACCTATTCTTGGGGTAAAGAGAAGAGGGGAGGGAGGTGAGACAGGTGAGCTATCACGCAGACAGGTCACTGCTAGATGATTGTGGAACTGGGCTGGTCACACACCCAGAAGACAATGCTGTAGATCTGCTCACCCACTCTTCCTCCTCAGTCGTGGTCCTTACTGACTCAGGAAGCCTTTTCAGGAAGTAATCAAGACTGCTGCACTCCTGTCACATACATCCCAACCAAATAACCAAACCCATTGCCATCAAGTTGATTCCAACTCATAGCGACCCTGTAGGACAGAGTAGAACTGCCCCATGGGGTTTCCAAGGAACGGCTAGTGGATTTGAACTGCCAGCATTTTGGTTAGCAGCCGAGCTCTTAACCACAGCACCACCAGGGCTCCCACATATATCCCAGGTACCCCAAGATGCTTCCCCTGCTGTCTTATTCCACTCTGATGGTTGGAAGCGAATCGCAAGAGTGGACGAAGAAGGAAATAATTCAAGAACTTAAGATGCAGCTGAGGGGAGTTGAGGCACGGGGTGAGGACTGTAACCTCCCAAGTGCTCTTTCTGGGGCCCTTCCCTACCAGCATTCTAGTTTCTTGAGATCCTAGGGAGGAATGCCTGGTGGGAATGGAGGTTGGATTATAGGAGGGGATATTTCAAAGACTATACTTTCCTAGTAGAAATTTCAACTGCTGACTGCTCTAGCAGGGAGATGAGAATAAAGGGGAGCCTCATCCAAAAGAGCAGTCCTCTTCAGAGAAGGTAGGGGGTTTCCTGTTTGACAATCTCTCTGCCTGATGCCTAAGGACTACAAAGTGGCAGGCCGATGGAAGAGAGGTGACACTGGATGCCCCATTGTCCCAATGAACTCTTCAGTAACTAGAGGTTACAAGAGTTTTGGGAAACCAGGTCCAGACCTGCCTCTCTTTTAGGCCCCCTGGAAATGCCTATCCTGGCTCTCCAGGCATACTGTTCCCCTACCCTATCGCTCCAAACCAGGCCCCTAGCCTCCACCAGTCTGGAGAGGTTGGGTGGGTGAGCTTCGGCTCTCTCGCCCGCGCACATGGCGGCTCCTTGCTGCTGGAATCCCGAGGGCAGGTAGCGAGAGGCACAGAGGAGGCGGCTTTAAGATGGCCGCGAGGAGAAACCAGGCGGCCAGACCAGGCTAGAGAGGAAGCTGCCCTGCTGGGCGAGAGGGAACCGCTGCGCGCCTCCCCTGGGAGCTCTGAACCCAGCCGCGTGGGAAAGACGCAGCGCTGCCCCGCACCTCTGGCCCAGAGACCCGCAGCGCGACTCCAGTAGAAACGAACAGTCTCCTGCCATTTCTAGACCTCCTCCTCCCCGGTCTTCGGCTCCAAATTTGACTGCCAGGAGTTGCCACCTGTTCCGGTATTCGCCAGGGTTCACGATGCCGCGCGGAAGGGAAAGACTGCGCCGCTGCAGCTGAGTCAGAAGAATTGAGTTCACACCGTAGTGCCTAACTCCAAAACGCTTCTTGTCAAGTACACGATGCCACAATAAAACTGATAAATAATTCAGCAGCCCTGATAGGAAAATGCAGCTTCCCAATGAGCATACATTCAGTTAAACGAATGTCTTTAAAGGGGGGGGGGGTACTCGATAATGAATAAGTTGGCTATGATTTAATGTATATAAATGCTAAAAGGGCACAAACAAGCTGATCCAGTGATTGCATATAAAGCAGGTTAAGAAATCAGCTGCATGCAGAGGCTATGAGTTTCAAAAGTCTCCCCTGTATTTCATAAATTTCCATTTCTGAAAGAACACTGCCCGATTCTTCCCTGATAGTACCTCCCCCCCTTATTAGATAAACAGTCATATGGATGCAGTGAAATATTGCTTAGTTTAAAGCCTTCTCTGCAGTAGAGATAAACTTGGTTGTGTCTTAACAAAATATGAAAACAGCACTGGAAATTACATAACATTTAATGTAAAAACTTTTGATTTGTAAATAAGGAAATAAATAATCCAGACAGAAACTTAGGTGATAATGGAAGAGAAATTCTGAAACTCTAATAGCATCTGATATTAAAATACACGCATACACCCACACACACCTATTTCATAGCAGACAAAATATTCAAATTCCTTCCTTAACCAATGAAGGCTTGGAAGGGATTAAACTATTTTTCAGGACCTATTGGCAACTCACAGTTGAAATTTGATTTCTATATTGGTTATTTTTGTTTATCTTCCAGAGAAACTTAATATGTATCTTGTGCCAGGCAAAATATTTTTCCTTCTGGGGAACTTCAAATGTAACAAATATTATAAAACAATAATTTCATATCAGCTCTGTGAAAGGGATTAAAGTATTTCATTTCTAGCTGTACTGTACATTCATTTTATGTTATCTTTCAAACACCAAATTAGAAAGCAGGATTATCTATGGGAAATGAAACTGAAGAGAATCACCTCTAACTATTTGCAGGTTGACATTTACAAGCCCCGTTTTGCATGTAGATGGGTGGGGGAGGGGGGCAGAGAAAATGCACAGGATATCATGCCTAATCACAAACTGGACCACTCGTTTTTAGCCATGGATTTGATTTCTGTTTCAAATTCTGTATTGACTTATCAGCAAACATCTCTTCTATTGTATCAGCTAAATCCACAGAATTCAAATCTGTAGTTAATAACAGCAGGAAGCCACAGAGAAAAGCTCAGGCTGGCATTAGCAAGGGGGTTCAGCCATAGCCAAGGCAAAAATGGATACATCACCCCAATCCTGCCTCTCTCTTCATCCTGGTTTCTGAGCGGCCATTCAGTTCCCCATCAAGGCTCTCCTCTAGTCGTTAAAATATCAAATAACACACCAATTATCTAAACATCAGATTTTCTATTTTTATTAAAAACTCACAAATTTATTAAACATGTTTTCTTTCATACAGTGAATGGTCTAATATGCACTGGAGGTCACACAAGCTTAGGTTTATTAGAACAATAAAAGACATATGAGAAATTTAATATATAAAGAAAAAAGTAGCAGCTGTTGACTGCATATTTGACCATAAAATTTAAATATTTTGGACTTTTATTTTAAAGACACAAAAATAAAACCTGTGTGGGTCTATATAAGTCATATTAACAATTCCATGAATGTTCAACAGGACTAAAAATTAGCAAAGATTTTTTTTAAACCTTGTAACACTTTTTTTCTTTTTTTTTTTTTAACACTTTCTCAGGTTGCTGGTGCCAGGCACCTTTACAGTATTTGTGCTATAATTATTCTATTTGGCAACTGTCTGAATATTGTGTTTTCTCTTTGCCTCGTGTAAACAACACCTTTTTACATACTAGCACAGTGAGCCGCAAGCCCTGCAAATCTGTCAGAACAACTACAGGAAAGGAAAAGAAAATTTTGGTTGATTGCTCAAAACGTTTTGTTCTTGAACAAGAGGTTTCGAAACAGGATATATTAGTAAAACACTGAACTCCTGAATTTAACATTATACGTAAACAGTTGACTGTTTTTAGTTCAATAGTCTTTTTTTTTTTTTTAACTTTTCATGTGTGAAGGTAGAATACTTCTCTTGTACAGCTGACTTTCAAGTCGTTTTAGTGAGAGGTCTGGCTAGAGACCATTCTAACGAGTGTGTCTGCATGTGTATCTGTGTAAGAGTGTATAGAGTTTTGTGAAGGTAGAAGAGTTGATACTGAGGGCTTTACATTTAGAATTTTGCAATTTTGGCAAAAACAAAAAACCAAAACCCAGATAGACAAAATATATATATATATATAGTCCCACCTGATGCACAGCAGGTCGGCGTTTCTGAAGCTATATAGAGTTTGTTGTCGCTGTTGCTGAACTCGGAGACAACACTAAGAAAGGGTTTCCCAGAGCCAGAACCCTCCGGGCTGCTGCACCTCCCTCACAGGGTTAAGCCGGGCGGCCTCCCTCCCCGCGGCTCCTGGCATCCCCACTGGCTGTGCGCACCCGCGGTCGCCGTGAGTGTCTCTCCACCGCCCGCGGACCAGGCGCGCACGCCCGCGGGGTCCTTCCACGGTTAGGGATCCAGGTGGGAAGTGGGGAGAGGTCTGCATTTCCCTTCGGGAGCCCCAGGTCTGCACCTTTCCCGCCAGTGAGCAGATCCCAGTCCTGCCTCGAGGTGGATTTGGATCCTATATCGTGTCCCCTTTTCCCATCCCGTCTCTCTGGACGGAGAATGGTCCCCGAGGCTGGAGGAAGGGGAGGAGGACTTGCTTTTTATGTTTGTTTGTTTTCTTTTTTCTTAAATAAAGGTTCATTTCTGTACAACCACGAACTCCGCGGACTGTGCGAGACTCGCTACCACACTGCTGCCTCGTTCATTTCGGGGGGGTGGGACAGATGGTTCCCGTAGCTTCCGCCACCATTGACCGACAGCGACGAGAAAGGCGGGCTGGGCCCAAAGACCTCGGCCGACATGGAGTGCAGGGGCCCGGGCAGGCTGGGCTCGGGGCTGGGCGAGTCCCCGGGGGGGTGCGCCAGGATGTCGGTGAACCGCTGCGCCTCGCTCGAGGGGTGGTGGCCGGGCAGCGGGTGCTCCAGGCCGCCCAGAGGCGTCCCGGACGGCCCGGATGACGGCACGAAGGGCAGGTCTACCGGCGTCTGGGCCTGCGAGGACGGGGCGCCTTGCGGGAAGAAGTCGTAGTTGCCCCCGGGGCCGTAGTACTCGCTCTGGTAATCTGCGGGATAGCGGGAAGGAAATCAGGACCGTGCCCTGGGTCTGGAGGAGCACCCAAGGAGGGAAGGCACGCTCGCAGCCGGATGGGGAGAGTAACGCACCTGGAACGCGGAGGGTGCCCCAGTGGAGCTGGGAGCTGGGAGAAGGCTGGGCGCACACGCAGAAACTGCTCCCTCCCTACCCACCGCCAAGTTCAGGGTCGGGATCCGCCACCTCCCTTGGATTTACTCCCTAGCCTTCCCCCTTCACTCCCTATCTCTTCGTTTCTCTATGGAAAGCGAGGAGCACCTCCCGCGCTGCCACCCGCTTCCAGCGAAGCCACGTGCTGCCTGTCTGCGCCCCTCGGCTTGGCCGGGCACCCACCTCCGTAGAAGGAGAAGGGCCCGTTGGGGATGAGCTCGCCCGGCTCCAGGCGGTCCACGAGCGGCCGCATCCGGCGCGGACTGCGGAAGAAGGCGTGGCGCCGGGCGCCCAGCGCGCTCAACTGCTTCATCCTCCGTTCCTTGGAGCGCCGGTTCTGGAACCACACCTGAACGACACATGGGGCGGGGTGAGGCCACCAAGTATCCCCTAAGCCCCCGTGCGCGGCCCAGCCTCTCACCCCTCCACTGCACGACTCCGGGCGATCGGTGTGTGTGTGTGTGTGTGTGTGTGTGTGTGTGTGTGTGTGTGTGTGTGTGTTGGTGGTGGAGTGTCTCTGGTGGGGATGGCGCTGGATGGATCCTGAGCCAATGGTGAGCAGGATTCCCGACAGGAGGACCTGGGCAGGTCGCCCTGTCCGACGTGAGACAGTTGGGGGAGAGGGGTAGCACCGTTGTTTCTAACGGTCACTGTCACTATCACAGCTTTTCGAGGGCTGTACACATACAAACACTCAACCTCCCCAAAATAGTGTCACACACATAGCTTCTCTTTTGCGGTCTCCTGCAGCTCCTCACATGATAGTGACCAAAGACATAGAAACAGCCCCCTGTTGACATTCCATCTTGCAACGATAGTCAACACCCACAATCTCCTTTTCACACCCAGTCGCACCATCAGTGCCAAACATTTTCACACACAGCCTCAGACACAGACTCTCAACCTCCCATTCACGTGAGCGCAGGCTCCCAGAGCCTCCAAGGGGCCGCAGATCTCCCGCTGAGCCCCCCACCCCCACCCCGCACGTGTACACTCGGCCTCCCAGGCACACCTGGCCTCGAAGAGCCTCGCAGGCACCGCGTTTCGGACACCCAAGCTTGGATCAGAGACTCGCGCCAAGCGAATCACTAGCAGCCTCACGTCCTCACAATGCAGATGGCTGCCTCTGCTCTCTGCCCCAGAGGCAGAGCTAACTCCCGCCCCAACTCCTTCTCCCTCAATCCAAAACGCCCCACCTCTGTTTGGAGAGTTAGTCTCTGCTCTGGGGCTTGTCTAACTGGGGCGAGGGACCCACAAAATTGGAGTTAGGGACACAGAGGAGGTCATGTTGTGCAGAAGCCAGCGGAACGGATTAATTCCGGTGTGCCCACCGACCTCCCGGCTCCTCCCGAATTCGGAGGAGGGTGACGGAGAAAGAGGGGTCCCAACTCTCTCTGCAGTATCTGATAGAGTTCCCTTCTCCAACTTCCTGCTGAGCTCCCGCTCCTCCCCCTCCACCACCACTATCACCTCAGTTGGGCTGTGGAGAGGAGGCGGCTTTGGGATTTCCTGGTTCTCTACGCAACAGGCGGCGCTTCAAAGGCCCCGCGGGGTCGAGGTGTGTCTGAGTCTACCCCCAGCCTCCCTCCCCCACCAGCCTCCACCGACTGGCTCTCCTCCTCGCTGCTCGGCTCTCCTGGACTGGGCCTGGGTGCCCACATTGGCACTGTGGGCCTCTGGGGGGCGGAGTGGCGCGCCCCGGCCCTGACCTGGATGACGCGCATGTTGAGGCCGGTCTCTTGGGCCAGCTGCTCGCGGATGTGGCGCGTGGGCTTGGGCGTGGCGGCGAAGGCGGCCTTCAGCGTCTCCAACTGCTTGGCTTTAATCGTGGTGCGCGGCCCCCGCCGCTTAGCACCTAGATTCTGGTCGTCATTCTCATTGCTGCCCCCTTCCTTGTCCGACACGTTGGCGCTCTCCGAGTCCTTGGCGTCGTCCTGCGACGGATCTTGGGAGTCCGGTGACAAACTGGGGTCGCTGCCTGTGGTGGCTGGGGAGAGTGAAGGGACAGGTGAGCAGCGGCCGTGGAGGGCCTGCCTCTTCCAGGACCCGCCCGCCCCAGGGAGCCGGGAATTGGGGCCTCACCCGAGTGGAGGCTGTTCTCTTTGGCGACACTGCTGTTGCTTAGGTAATCCTCTTTGCAGACGAACTTGTTCTCGTCGATGATGTATAGCTCCTCGCCGGTGGAGAGTTGCTTGTTACACATCATGCAGGTGAAGCAGTTCAGGTGAAACACTTTGCTCCGCGCCCTCCGCACCAGGTCGCTGGGGGAGATGCCCTGAGCGCAGCCGGCGCATTTGGTACCGAAACACCTGCAGGGGGCCGGGTTGGCGAGGGGCAAGAGGAGATAGGAGCCGGGAGAAAGAAGGAGAGCAGGAAAGAGGAAGAAGGAGTAGGACGAAGGAGAGGAGAGAGGAGAAAAGGGGAAAAGAAAGGGAGGGAGACAGCCAGAAAGAGAAGTAGAATGCCGATTAAGCGGGGGAGGAGGCAGAAGGAGAGTGCGGGGCACCAGGGAAAATTCAGGGAGGAGACACACACGGTTAAAGCTAGGGGCCCAAGTTGCCAGCACGAACTCTCTCGTCCAGCGTTAGCCCAGGCGAGAAAAGTGCCGCCGAAGGCGAGAAGGCGGAGGGAAATTTAACGATTAGATTTACAGAACAGTTCAATTCTAAAGTTTCAGATAAACGCGCCCTGAGCGCCACTTTTCTCTCCTAGGGTCAGGCTCTCTCTCACGGTAAAAGGATGCGCGCACAGACTACGAGTTGGCGAGATCCCACACCGCCGCGGGTAAACTAACACCGACATTGAGAGCCTGGGCAGGCGCAGCTGGGTTGCGCCACGGTCAAGCTCAAAGCCGGGCAAGTCGGCGGAAGCGGCAAGCCGCTGCAGGGCTGAGCGAGTTCTAGGCGCTACGCGGCGCTTTGCGGGAGTCAGGCCTCCTCGGGGGCTCACCTACAATGGACACCTCGGCTCCGGTCCAGGGGAAACCCGGCGCGGTCGGCCGCGGCTCAGAGGCTCAGGCTATGCTTCCTCCCGGTAGTGCAAACGTGCACAGCTCATTATTCCATGGTCCCTCTGCCCCCGGAGCCACGCGTCCTGAAGCGGCACTGGGGACAGCGCGTCCTAGACCTCTGGGCAAAGTGTCCCGGGAGGCTTCGAACATCCCTCCCTCCCACACACCAATTTGATCCGTCACCACAAACTCAAGAGAAAGGTAAAAACCACATCAGCCGAGTAAGCCTGGAGATTTCAAACTCGCAAAGAGGAATTCGCCTGTGAGCCTTTTCTTCTCCGTTGGCGCGTGTTTGTGTGGGTGAGGTGGCAAGGTGGCGAGTTTAAGTGAATACAATTAAAAAGCTAAAAGGAGGAGGGGCGTAGAAAGAGATCTCCTAGCTCTGGCCAGCCGGGTCTTGGCTCTCTCCTCGGTTTCAGCAAGAAGGTAGCGGCCGCGGCAGGCAGTGCCTGGGCCGGCTAGCAGAGGAGACCTAACCTCCGAGCCGGGGTCGGCATTGGCCCGAGGCCGAACTTACCCGCCGACCCCGGCAGCCAAAGAAGCGGGGAAAACTTGCCCCGCGGAGGCTGCAGTCTTGGTGCACTTGCCTGGCTCCACTGCAGCAGTTTGCCAAGCCGGCGCTTCGAGACCAGAGCAGGTTTGGGGCAGAGCCCCTGGCGTGCGGAATCAGCCCCAGGACCGAGCTCTTCCCTGCTGCTCCCACAGCAGGCGGCCCGGACACACCGAGCAAAAGGCTCGGCGATTCCCGCTAGACCTCAGAGCTGGAAAGGCAGTGGGAGGGAGCGATCCCAGGTTTCAAGGCTCAGCCGGGAAAACGCAGTTGCGGAGAGCTCAGCGGCGGAAGGATAGACCCTAGGCTGCCCAGCCGCCTTTCAAGCTTGGAGGGGCTTCTGGGCCGAGGCGGGTTTAGACCCATTCTTCCCAGGCACGTGCAGCCAAACCTGGACCCACAGTTTCAGGACGTAAGCAGAGCCTTGTCTCCGGCCCCCAGCGCGCCAGCTGGCGAAGAGAAGGGCGGCCTCGGGATTTGGCTGCCTTCTCCAGAGGCAGCTCCTGGCGCGGCCGCCGCGGCCACGCTGACCTCTGATCCGAAGCTAGCCGCGAAGGGCGCGCGGGCGGGGAGCAGCCGAGGCGCGCGAGGAAGTACTCACCGGAAAAAGTCGTTCTTGCAGTAGAGCTTGCCTTCCCGGGAGAAGCACTTCTCGGTCAGGTTGCATTTACATTCACAGCACTGGACGCACTTGACGTGCCAGGCCCTGTCCAGCACGTTCAAGAGGAAGCGGTCCAGGATGGGCCTTTTGCAACCGGCACAGTGCACCATGGTCTTTGGTTTGGTAGGGAACCCGGAAGGAGAGGGGCAGGTAGAGCTGAGGGGCTGACTTCCGAAGACGACCTGCACGAACTCCCCCAGGCCGCCAATAGAAAGGAGACACACTCGGCCGTGCAAGCCAAAACCCGCACCAGGGAATCAAAAGAGGGGCAACGAGGCTGATGGGGGAGGGGAGCGCCTTGGTGGAGCGCGCAGCCCCTGAGTCCCAGGGCCCCGGGGCTGAACAGCGCCTCCGCAGCTCCCGGAGCGATGAAAAGGAGTCTCAAGCGGGCAAGAAAGCGACCCTTTTTCCCAGAGCCGGCGGAGGAGTGAAGGTCAACGAGAACAGAGGCGGGAACGGAAATAAATAAATAAGCCGAGAAGCGAGAAGCCGGCACGGCGAGCTCGGATTGCAGGGAAAGCGCCTCTGAGTTCTCCGGCTTGAGGTAGAGCTGTCAGAAGTCAAAGTGCATCTGCTTTTGTTGGCTGTGTGAGGATGGGGGTGTGCGTGCCGGGCTGCCCACTGCCGGGATTTCCCCGCTCTTTTTTAAAAAAAGACAAGGAAAAAACAAAACAAGGAGAGAAGCTTTGGATCCTAAACTGCGGGCATGGCACAGCGGGTCCTGACGCGCCGGAGGCCGGAGATGGACCCGGGGGAGGGGCGGAGGCAGGCCGAAGGGAGAGCAGGGGAAGGGAGGCCGGAGGGATAGCTGGTGGTTGATTGCTGTTGTTGCTGGGGTTTATCCCCTTTTGGAGAAGTGTGTGTGTCAATCGAGGACGGAGAGAGACAACTCTGGGCGGACGTTGCTAGGCGCGCTAGCTCGCTCCCCACCGCCCCAGCCCCGTCACCTCGGCCAGTGTCCTGCCCAGAGGCCTCCGTGTCCTCGGGGCGCCCCTCCCTGCGCCTGGGCTCCTTCAGGGAGGCGATACGCACTGGCTCCTCACCGCGCCTGGCCGTGCATCGTGGCTCCAGTCACAACTCGCGGCCGCCTGGGTGCGCAGCCCCGCATCGCTCGGCCCGCGCTCCGGCTGCCTGTGTCCAACCCCACAGTCGCGCGACTTTCTCTCTCTGGTTTTTTTCTTTTCCCCCTCTTTTTTCGTTGTAGTGGCAAATCTGGGTTTCCTTTCTAGCCTCCTTTCCCCCCTTTTTTTCTTTTGAAGCAGGAGGAGTCAGGGGGAGAGGGCAGCTTGGAGAGCTTTTTTTTTTTTTTTTTTTTTAAAAAAAAGGTCCTGGTGCAGAGGCTACAGTAGTAGGCCGGCGGCTGGAACAGCTCGGCGCTGGCCGCCGCTGTCACCGCCCGGGCCGCGACTCGTTGTTGGCTCTCCTTGGACGTGCGTCCCTTGGTCCCCGATCTCCTGGCCCAGTCCGCCGCCCCGGCGCGTCTCTCCCCGGCTCTGGCGGCTTGGTCACTGCTCCTGGCTGTTGGCTGAGCTCTGGAAGCCCCCTCGCCTTAATGCAGCGCCCGCCGACGTCACGGAGGCTTGCGACCAATCAGCGGCTCGCGGTCCCTCTGTAAACCATCCCGCATCCCCCGGCCGGGGAGATTGCGGGGAGACCGCATTTCGAGGATCAGCAGCAGCGGCACCCGCGGCCCGGCGCAGGAGGCAAGCGACGAGGTGCCGGGTCCCCTCCTGCTCCGGTAGGGCGTCGGTTTCTGTGGGAGGGACTCAGGAAGGGCGGGAGTAAGCGCAGGCGGAGGCCAGAGTACTGCAGGAGGGTGGGAGTCATCCAAGACCGAGCCTTGTCAAAGACTGGGGTTCTCTAGCTCCTTGTACCCGGACGGCCCTGGTGCACTGTTTGGCTTTGCTATTAAGCGGGTGTTGGCTTTTCTTCCTCCCCCATCTTGCTCTCTTGGCCTGGAAGTTCGCCCCGGACACAGCGCGCGTCTTTGAGGGCAAGGCGCTTGGCAGCATAATCTCCCTCCTCCTTCTCTCTCGTTCCCTTCCCTACCCCCTCCCCCAATCCATCCAAAGTCCACAGGGTCCTGGTCTCTAGAAGACCTGGGTGTCTGTCCCCCGCAGCGCGCTCTTGGAAAGTTGATTCCGGCAGTTTCCTGGTGGGGGCGGGGGAGACCGGAGGCGCGGCGCGGGGGAGGGGAAGGAGTGGGTGGGGAAGCGCCTTGGGTGAGGAGTTGCAACCTAGTTGAGAAGTTGTGAGAAAACTGTGATCCGGAGACACCTTTTACGTAAAAAAACAAACGAAGAGGCGGGAAACCGCGGGGCTCAAGCCGCGGCGGGGGGTGCCGATGGGGGGGGGGAGGCGGCGAGGTCGCGGGGGCAATACGGGAAGGCTGCAGTGGGTTCGGTGTGCGACGCACCGGCGGGTAGACTCGGCTTCCAGTCCTCCCCTTTCCAGGTTCCGGGCTGCCGCCGGCATCCCCAGGCAACCACAGGCCACTCCCTCCATAGTCCACTTCTCTGGGAGGCCATACCTCCCGAATTCCGCTCCAGGTGTAAACTCGGGATTACTGCCCACGGGGGCGGATTTCCCGAGATACTGCGGTCGAGGCCAGGTCCTGGAAACCGTAGCCTCTAAGAGTCATTCTAGTTCCCCAGTGGACGCGAATCAATCCCCAAATTCCGTTGCTGTGGCACCTTTTTCTATCCTTAACCGGGATTTCCTCCGAGATGGGGTCTGAAGGCGGCAGGGCCGGGTGGTCCTGCTTTTTGTTTCCTTTTTTTTTTTTTTTTTTTAAGGGAGGGAGGAGTGGGAGCAAGGAAGGCGCATAAGGCCCTAGTGTGGAAGGAAATCAGCGTGAGCGGCCACGCCGGGTCTTGCAGGTATTTTGGCATTGGCCGTTTGAAGCCACTTGCGGTGCGGGGCTCAGGCACCCACACAGGGCCCTGGGATAAGTTGGGGAAAATACCCGGAAACTCAATTGCTGTGACCTTAGGCCAGCAGTGACCCCGGCTCTCGTCAAAATGAAATACCCTCTTCGGGCGAACCGCGACGTCACTACAGCGAATTTGCTTGTGCTCCGTGAAACTCTTGGGTTTCGGGACTCTGCTTCAGCCCCTTTCCTGCCACCAAGCCTCCGCCCGCATCGTGCTACAACCCCGAGCCCAGCCGGCAGTCCCCACCTTGCCTCCGGCGTCACATTTTTATTGGAAACCGTAGCCGAGGCCCGCTGTGTGCCTCTTCGGCGCTCGGCCTCTCCCTGAACTCTGGGTGCCGGACCCGCGTAACGGCTTCTCCGCCCTCCCGCGACACCTCGGCTCCGGCTCCCAGCTGCGGGGTAGGGCGGCGCAGAGGCCGGTGATCTCCAGCACATCAACCTCCTCCGCGGGGCTCTCCGAGGCTCGGGCACAGGCAGGGCAGGGGATGGGGAGGGTGATTTTCCAACCCCGCGAGCGGGCTCCGCGGGCTTGGACTTGGCTATGCACTCTTCTTGAGGATCTGGAACTTCCAGGAACAAGCCGACCGGGGCCTGGACTTCGGTAGCCGGGGAGGCGCTAAGCGAGGTGTGGAGCAGGATCCTTGCTCACCTGCCGAGATCCCGCCCTGCTCTCCAGTCGGCTGCGCAGTGAGGCCCGCGGGGAGGGACCGGTCCCACAGAGCGGTCCCCACACTCCGCCACCCCCAGCTGTCCCAGTTCTCGCCGCCTGCGCCCTCAACCCAACCGCCCATTTCAGGAATCTATAGCTGCCCCAGTCCCGGGTGGCCCACCCCCGCCCCCGCCCCAGCTGGGCTCCTTCTTATGCAAAGCAGAGAGGCAGCGGGGCGGGGGGGACTGTCGGCGGGAACCTACGGGGCGACAGCTGGACCCGGCTGCAGGCTCCTCTCGAAGCCAAGGCCCTTCGCCTCCCTCCGGGTGGGCAGGAGGAGGCTGCTCAGTCCGTTTGGAGGGTGCTGAGACCTTGGGGCCTCGACGTGAGGGAAAGTGGGAGCCCCTCCTTGCGGGCAGCCCAGCGTGGTGGGGAATTGGGGCCGAGGACAGGACCCAGGCTCTAGGGCATCAGGGCTCTGCACGTCCCTGTGTCCAGATGGCGCGGTAAACAGGTCGGCGGGAAGCAACCCCGGCGCCTACAACGCAGGTCGTGCGGTGCGACGCGAGCGCGCCTCCTGGCTCCTGATTCTAGGTTGAAAGTCCAGATTTAATGCCTCCACGGCGATAGCACACTAGATTAATGCTTTTTCGTTTCCATTGAGCTTTTGTTTTAAAATGTACTAGTCGCAGAGTCAAGGAGAGAAAACACGGAGAGAGAAAATTCACTGTCCCCGAAGCCGCTCAGCTCAGCCCTACATTTACACCAATGTCAGCTCAGGGAAGAGCACCAACATCACATCGCCCTTACCTCCCCGCTTACTGTCTCAGTCCTCAAGTACACGACCGCTGTCCTACCCAACGTCCTCCAAGTCACACAGACCAGCAGCACGCACACCCCTCCCCCGCATGTTTACTTCCTGGCGGGGGTGGGGTGGGGTGGGGTGGGGCAGTGAGGGTCGTCTGCGGCCGACCTCACCCAGTGGCCACAGACTGCTCTCCACACCACCCCAGGATCTCTCAGCAAAGGCCTCATGAGGCCCTGGAAGCGGCTTTCCTGCTCAGGTTTCTCGTTTGGGAAGCGCCTTGAAGATCTGCCCCAGGGTGGGGACCCAGTGCGGGAACTGGAGATGGAGGGGTTCTGCCAGCCGCCCCAGCTGCCCTGCAGTTTGGGAGCGAAAGGCGCCCCCTCCTGCACTACTTTCCGCCTGCCGCCTGTCTGGTCCTCAACCCCACCTCTGCTCTCTTCCGCGATGTCCCCGAGTGGCTTGCGCGGCCCCAGGACCCGGGCCCACCGGGTCAGCGTCAGCCGCTATTGATCCCGAGAGCGACGGCCGCCCCTGACGGCTTCCCTCCCGTCGTGCCGCCTGGGGACCGGGGAGCAGCGGCACCTCACTCCTGTCCAGCCCACGAACCCCAGGAAAGGGCGGTGAGGCGGCGAAAGGAGGCGACTGGGTGCAGCCGGCTCTCCGTTACCCAGCGCCGGGCCTCAGAGATGGGGCGCACCCAGACACGCCAGGCCAGGCGGCGGGAAGGAGGAGCAAGCCAGGTGCACTTCTGGACCGGGTAGGTCCAGGAGGCCGCGCAGACCCCGCACAGACTCTGTGAGGTCGTGGCAGATGCGACGCAGGGGAACTGTTGGTCCGGGGCCCTCGGATCCGACCGGCGACCTCTCTAGGCCTCTCCTTGCCCTCTTGCGTTCTCTCATGCCTCAAGTTCCTTCTGTCCCACTCCACCGCTCTCACAGGAATGACCCACTTCTGTGCAGGACTTTACAGTTTGCATCACTCTCCCCACTGGGCCGCATAGTAAGGGGGGGCGGTAATATCTCTATTTTCCCTGGAAGGAAACGCAAGTTTGGGGGTTTGCCCGAGACCCCTCGGTCAGTGCACTATTGGAAGTGAGAAGTTTGGAGGTTAGCCACCTCGTTCCATTGTGTTCTTTGCCTCCGGCCACGTGTTCCAAGGGGGCTTGAGTGGGGCGGGGGAGACTGCGAGGCCGGGGCGTCACGGTGTGCGCTCGGCCTAGGTAAACAACTCTGGCTTCCCACGGGGACTGGAGGGAACCCAGGGCAACTTGGGGTGGGGTGACATGGAGCGTGATGATCTCCGATGCAAGTCAGCGCCTTTTCCGCCAACAAGCAAACACAGGACGGGAAGAGCCTCGGAAGGGTGAGGGTGAGCTGGGGAGACCGGAGAGAGAGGGAGGAGAGAGAAAACCAGAGAAAAGAAGGGAAGCAATGCAAAAAGTAGGCAGCAATGGAGGAAAGGCGGGGTGGGGGAAATGCGTGGAGGAGGAGTGGAGGAAGAGAAACGGAAAGGGGCCCAGAGAGATACCCAGAGACAAAAAAGGCGGCAGGGAGAGGCGCCGAGCGTGAGGACCACAGCGCGGAGGGAGCGTCCGGCCGCACTCCGAGAGTGTGCGGGTGTGTGACAGGCGCGTTCGCAGGCAGGAGAAGAGGAGGCGGCGTGTTTGGTGGGAGACTCAGTGCCCGTGGAAAAAAGCGTGTGAGCGGCTCCGGGCAGGAATCCAACAAATAAATAAAACGTCTAAGACGGCGTGACAACAATGTGTATTTGGGTGCGTGCCCGTGTTCCTCTGTCTGAACACACACTCACACCCCTGTAAGGAAGACAAACGGGGCTCGTGCCTCAGAGTAATTAATCCTCTCACTAATTGACTCTCTCCCCTTACCTAATGGCGGTGGTCACTGCCGATATCTGGAGAGATATCAAGTGGGAAGAAAAAGGGAGAGAGACGGAGAGCCCCAAACCTAGCCACGTTTGGGGCTGGGATTGAGTTTCTTCTGGACTTGGCAGCTCTCAGCCCTCCTCCTCCGCTTCTTTTTTTAGGAAGAATTCAATAGACGCTGCTGCCTTGGCCCCTTCAGGTCTGGGTAGCATTAATAAAGATCTTTTCAGATTAAGGTGACCAGGAGCCTCCCCACCCCTCAAACTCTTAGGCCCTCTACACCGCTCCACCTGGGGAGTTAAATCTCAGAGGCTGAAAGACATCCACTGCCCCCCTGCTGGACATTTCTTACCTCCAGGCCATACCCTTCCTTCCTCTTTGCTCTCCCAGGAGTTCAGATCCTGCACCCCTTTCTTTTAGTCACTATTTACTCTTCCAAGGGCCTGGGATATGTCCTGTGGTCGCTAGTACAGCAGCTGAGGTTTTGAATCGGTTGGAAAGCAGCCTTGGAGGGCAGTGGGGTCAAGGCAAGCATGTAGAGAAGCTTCTAGAGAAGAACCCACTCAGACAGGGGTGGAGAGAGAGGGAAGTTCAGGAGACAGCAATGCAGACCTGGTGAGAGTGAGGTCTCTGGGGACAGAGAAGGAAAAAGGTAGACACCATGGGAGCGCCATGGGAGACAGCATCAGTGTATGTGAAGAGAAGAGGGTGGCTATGTCTATGTGACTGTGAGGGAGACGGTTCTGGTCTCTCTGTGTGGGCATGGGGAAGGATCCCCCTTCTGTGCCCCATAGCACCCTCCGTTCTCAGGAGTGGGGAGAAGAGGCAGGGGAAAGGGTGTTGGATTGACCCACTGGTAGCTGAGTTGACTGGAAGGGGCCTGTCATAGTTATCTAGTGCTGCTATAACAGACATACGGAACAAAGTGGGTGACTTTAACAACCCAATTTACTTTCTCACAGTTTAGGAGGCTAGAAACTCTAATTCAGGGTGCCAGCTCTAGGGGAAAGCTTTCTGTCTCTGTCAGCTCTGGAGGAAGGTCCTTGTCTCTTCTGAGCTTCTGCTCCTGGTTGATCTCCATGTGGTTTGGCATCTCTCTTCTCTCATCTCTCTTCTCCTATGTTTGTTTAATCTCTTTTATATCTCAAAAGAGATTGACTCAAGACACACCCTACACTAATCCCATCTCATTAACATAAAAAAGACAACCCATTCTCAAATGGGATTATAACCACAGGCATAGAGGTTAGCATTTACAACACATATTTTGGGGGGATACAATTCAATCCATACATTCCACCCTTTGGCCCCCAAAACTCATGTCCTTGCCACACGCAAAACACATTCACCCCATCACAGGGTCAAAAGTCCACAATCCTTCTGGTAATGCACCTTTGAGGTTTGGGTTTGGGAAGTACGTGGCAGCTCTCACTCCTGTGAGGTGGCAACTTTGCTCTGCTGGCCTCCTCAGAGGCTAAATAAATAAATGCTGAGCTCCATAAACCACCCAGCCCAGAGAGAGGAAGAAGGGGGAAGGGCAGCTCCCCAGGGGGGGAAAATCCCTCCCTCCCTTCGCTAAACACAGTCTTAATTGTCCCTTGGGAACATTTGTACATTTGACCAAAGCAGTCATAACAAAATTAGCCATAGGGGCTGGCGGTCCAGAGAGAGCTGGGGTTCTGAAGAAGGGGGAGTTGAGGAGAGGTGAAGGCGTGTTTAGGAAGGTGAGAAACTTGACTCCTCTCTCACTGTCTCTGTCAGGCTTTAGAAAGAAATTGAGCAAGAGGAGTAAAGTTCCAGAGGAGAGAAAGAGAAGGGCATATAAAAGGCAACTCCAAACTAGAAAGGAAAGAAAGTGAAGAAGAAAGAAAAAGGCGGGGAGAGAGGGGAGACTATAATAAAAGAGGGTGAAGGCGGCCCCAGGACGCTGGGCCTTGTCCCAAACCATCCGTCTTCATTGTCTCCGTGTGTGCAAAGGCAACTCCGGCATAAGGAAAAGCCAGTATTGGAGCCGCGGCTTTATTTTATATCCTATACATCAGGAGGGAGGCAAAGCTTTATTTTCACCAAGAGACAGATATTTTATTTCTCTCTTACGGTTTTATGTGTGAGAGATGTCAGGTTGCCACAATGGATGGCTAATGCATAGGCAAGAGGAAGCCGTGTTGGCATGCTGTGTGTCATGGGGTCTTGGGGGGGTGAGCGGGCCTGGGATTTAGGGCTGATGGGACACTCTGGGGGATTTCTGCTAAAACATCTCTCTTCATAAATCCAGAAGCATGGTCAGCTCAACAGGGAGACGGAGTTTTAGAGGAAAAGAGTTGGGCTTAGTAATAAAGGAACACACAAAGGAACCGCTTACCTTTCAACAGGCTTGGGCAACGAGGGCACCAGGGTCCCATGGATATTTGGAGACTCATGTAAACACATACGCCCCATTCACAGGGAAGCATCTTCCTGACAGAATCCAGTGTGAGTCGTGTGAGTCTCGTTTTCTTTCTCCATTTTATGTTCTTCTGTCTTTTTTTTTTTTTTTTTTTTTTGCTTTCACCAGAAATCTTTTTTAACCTCCTCAGAGCCTTGGGGGGAAAGAGCTATTAATTTGCAAATCATCTGATCTGTGAAAGGATCAAGATGCCTGTTTTTCACCGCTAAATCCAATGTCTTGAGTGGACACACGTATGCACACATGAGCCCATGACTAAGCGAGTCTTGGGAGCGTAGGTGCCAGATTTGAATCCAAGAAAAGCCCCCAGGGATCTGCAGGCGAATTAAACATTGGATCCCAAACTGCATAATGTTTGTATTTTAAATCTGGAGAGAAGGGAGAAGATAAGGGGCACAAAGAGATGGAGGGGGGAAGTTTGTTAATTAACATGTTCCATTCAGGACTTAGACTAACGGTCTCCCCCACCCAACCCTCCAAGCCGTTTCTTACAAGAGTTGCTTTTATTCTCATATCCTAGTCTTTCAATTGTTTGATTTCTTGTTTGTATCCCTTTTCTCAGAGGATTTGAGGCAGCACAGAATCTCTAGACAAGGAGAGTGAGGACCTGCCACACAGTACCCAGCTGTGGCCCTTGGGGAAGATATTTAACCTTTCTGGGCCTCAGTTTCCTCATCTGTAACACAAGGGGATTGAACTAAACGATTGCTGAGGTCCCTTCCAGTTCGACCTCCTCTGACCAAATAAGATAATGTGTGAAAACACTTTGTAAAAGGTAAAGCCATACGAATGCCAGGGATTATTATTACGATTCTAATCAATCCTCTTTTCTCCACATGGATCTTGGCTGTTTAGTGCCAGCAAGCAGGCTAAAGAGGGCCGAAATTGAGAAAGCTTAGCGGAGATGGAAAAGCTCTGTGCCAAGGAGAAAAAGACCTGCATCTCCAGAAACATTCTGTCTCTGTTTGTCCCCTGAGGCCTGGTGGGTAGAGGTTGGGAAAAGGAAGGGGTCTAACTTTGTGTGAGCCATTTCAGCCTACATGGAGGTAGACAGTGTATTTCTTCAAAAGCATCATTTGTCTCCAAGTGACTGACATAGGAACCTGATGTGAAGGCGATTTGCCACTTTTTTTTCCAGGAAGAAAGGAAAAGGCAAGGTGTAGCTGATTAGCAAGTTAATTATTTCAGTACCCCAAGGGTTCCAGTGCAGCGGTAAGTTGTCCAGCCCTGGTGTAATTTCACAGTCCATGCATTTCCTGGGGAGTACCTGGGGTGCCCGGGTCTGTCTCTCTCTCCATCCACCTGCCTTGTATCTTCCTGACACACCTGAGGAGATGAGCAGGGGCTGGAGTGGGGGATGATGCAGCATATACTTTCGGCCACGGCTGCGGGTGGCGGGTGGTGGATGGCGGATGGGAGACCAGGCAGAACAGGGTAGAAGCAGCCTAACCGATGCCATTTACCTCTGCTGAGTGCTTAACTATCTGACCCTTTCTTCTTCTTTTTTAAATAAATCTTTTGTTTAATAAATATTCATGAGACAGATTATCCGAAAGTGGAGTTGCTAGGAGGTTGTTTCCCCCAGACTTAGCATGGAAAGAAACTGAGTTTGAGGGGCCCCTTTGCCTTTTACCTCCTCCTTGCCCTGGCCACCTCTCTGATGCTCAGTATTTGATTTCCCGCTTCTGGCCACCCTTGTAGGTGGTGACTTGTTCTGTAGCAGCCTCCTCCAGTCTGACTTTAGGATCTGATCTCCCCTTGGGGGAGGGGAGGGAGGGTAGTGTGGTCAAACAGACATCTCCTCTCGGAGAGATAACTTGGGGACGTGAACATTAGCCTCAGAATTTGCAGCTTCTCCTGCTCTCTGGGCTGGTACAGCCAGACCCCTGCTGCTCCTCCTGAGATGGATGAAGGGACGGCTGTACAGTTTACTTCAGAGTGGTCCCCTCTGCTCAGGCTGGCCTTTCATAAGGGGAGGGATTTATGCAGGGTCCTTGTGCACAGACCTGGGATTTGGCTGAAAACCTTGGACCTCTGAGAATGTTTCTGAATGCTAAAATGTTCAGCCATGGAGATGATCCGTGATTTGTCTGCATGAACAGGGTGTGTGTGTGTGCGTGTGTGCGTGCGTGTGTGTGTGTGTGTGTGTGTCTATTGGGGAGCAAGCACATTGATGAGTGCTTTTCAGCATTTTCACTTTTAATCCAAACATTAGGAAACTTTTTTTTTTTTTTCTGTATTCACTCAGGAGACAGCCCACAGCACCAGGCTCTGGAGAATTGACTTCCTGACTTCAGTTGGTGTGAAGATGATGCAATACTTTCTGGTTCTGGCAGTCAGCTGTCCCCCAGGCAGGTTGGCTGATATCCCTGCTGGCTTCTCTAGCAGCTGGAAATGGTGGGGAGGGCCCAGGGACTGTCTGGGAAGACAGTTCTGATGACTGCTTTGTTGCTGGTGGCAGAGGATTTGGGGAGGTGTCTGTTTAAACTGGACTTGGCTGCCTTTACCTCCTAGGCCCAAGGGGTCTCGGTAGGAGAAAAGTTCATCAGAGAAATTTAGAACGAAGGAAGGCAGGCATTGGGAAGACTGCTTGCCTTAATCTTGATACTTCCATGCCAAAATAAAGCTCAGAGATGGTGGGAAACAGATCCAAGAAAGCGGGGCTTTGAGGTTCCATTTGGGATCTTGGCCCTGGCTCTTGGGAGATTAAGGAATCCTTGGCAAAGTTTGGAAAGACCATTTTATTCAGTATCTTTTGGGAATAAATGATACCTGTTTTCCCTGCCCAGTGGCTGGTAAAGGGAGCATTTTTAGCTTGTGTGACCCTCATTTGTGGCTCTACCATCTTCTCACTCCTATTCTGGTTTGGCCTTTCAGATGAAGACCCAGCTTTTCCAGCTCTCGTTTTTCTTTTCCCTGAGGCCATTCATAGATTAGCCAACATTCTAGTCCACTGGCCAGCACACATGCTGAAAGGTGATCCTGTAGGCCTGTAACTACCTGCAAGGTTGTTCTCATTTGGGCTCAAGTGAAGATACAGCTTTCCCATAAAAAAGAAGCAGGGAACCATTTCTATGAATCTTTGAATGAAGGGTTTACCCCTAATTTGATAAGTGCAATGTACTTTTTACTGATTCCGAACGAATAACTTTTGTTGGTCAACCTGAGGATCTGCAGAACCTACACAATGCCTCCTTGGGTCTCCTTGTTTTAACACATGCTGGGGAGTTGGGTCTGCCTCTGACAGACTGGGGAGGAGTAGAAACATTCCAGAGACCAGGTTTTAGAGTGTTATCTCTTTCCTCACCCCAAATCCTCACCCTCCACTTTATCTTTCTTTACCACAAATGCAGAGACCTCCTAGGGAAGTGTGAAGGGATGGGTTTTAATCAGATTTGGGGAGGGAAGGGGACTAAGATGAGCCCAAAGAAAGATGGGGACAGTTAGAATTTTTAGTTGACACTCCTCTGTTATACTTGTCATGTGTTGTATGTTATAACCTACAGATTATGTATTTGTTGCTGTCATCTACAGTGTATACATCTGTTTGCCAAAGGCTGCTTGGACGAGACCGTGTTAAATAAAATTGTAAGAAATGCTAGCAGGGCCTTGCATGGGTTATTTAATTCTATCAATGATAAACAATGTTAATGCGTAGCATCTCAATCTGTACAATATCATGTTTCATTTCTATATGCTGAGATATATTTAAGCCTGAAAGATATAGTTTTCTGACACATATATTTTCCAACGATTACTTAGAAGAAATGTAATGGAAACAGCAGAAACCTTCTCTCTCCACATAAACCTGCACTCTGCCCTTGCACATGCAGACTCCCGTCACACACATTCACACGTACAGGCAGCCACGCACGTATTTTCTCATACGTGCCTCCACTGGTCTTACGTAAATGTAGATTGAGCTTTATGCACTCGTGCACAGTCACAGACACATCTACCAGTACACACATCAGACACTATTTCAGAATCGTTTATACACTTACATATATTTTCTCACACACTTACCTACACCCCTGCGTAGACTGATGCTGACCTGAACAGGCATACCATCCCACACGTGGATATTTATATGTACACAAGTAAGTAATCTCACTGCCAAGTGCTGATGGCTCCAGAAGGATATGTGCCCACGTGCAGGAAAATCCTCTACACAGGTTCTCACATAAATAAATATGCGTCGATATTCATTTGTACACACACACACACACACACACACACACACACACACACACCTTGCTCTGGGACCAACACTGACATTTGCTCACATGCTCCATATGGCCAAGGAACAACAGCTGCCCTGTTACTCTCAGAGACTCCTGGCCTGGCTGACAGTTTTTGAATTGGGAACTTGTGTGTTTGCCCTCTGTGAGCCCCAAGGCCTTGAGGATGAGTGGCCTGGAGGAGCAGGGTAAAGATGCCAGCCTGCCTGGCCTCTGATGAAAGTAATATGAAAATGTGGGGTAGGGAATGGAATGGGGGTGAGGAGCTGGTCTCTGCAGACAGAGATGCCTCCAGAAGAGGATCAATCTTTTATTTGCTCATTTAACATATTTAGAAAGGTCAGGGTACCTGACTGGCTTCTCTGGTCCTGATTCTGCTGCCAGTTAGCAGTGTGAGCCTGAGCAACTTACTCTCTGTGCCTCAGTTTCCACATCTGTCAAATAAAGTATTGGCCTAAACCAAACCGAGAAAACAAACCCACTGCTGTTGAGGCAATTCTGACTCACAGCAACCCTATAGGACAGAGTAGAACTGCCCCATAGGGTTTCCAAGGCTGTAAATCTTTACTGAAACAAACTGCTACATCTTTTTCCCTCGGAGTGACTGGTGGGTTTGAACTGCCAACCTTTACGGTTAGCAGTTGAGCACTTTAACCACTGCCACCAGGGCTTCTTGGCCTAGACCACTGGTTCTCAACTCTTGATGCACAGTAGAATCACCTGGGGAACTTTTAAAAAGTATAGATGCCTGGGCTCTGCCCCAGACCAGTTAAATCAGAATCTCTGGATGTGGGTCCCTAGCATCTATTTTTTTAAAAAAGCTTCCCAGGTAATTCTATGTTCAACCAAGGCGAAGAACCACAGGCCTAGATGATCGCCCAGGCCCTTCTAGCCCTAAAACACTATGGCATGGAGGACCTTTAATATACAGAGCACTGTGCTGGGCACCAGGGCACTACTGAAAGTTCTGAATTCACTTGTATAAGATCATCGAAAGTCATTAAAATCATTCTTCTTTCACTTTAGGAAGAGAATAATTTTTGAGCAAACTATACTTACCCCAGAAAAACACATTCTTATATTTCCAGCCCCCATTCTGTATCTTTGTTCTCTTTCCAGTCTCCCATCTCTCTGACTCCTACTGGTCAAACATTAATTATATGCAATATATGCAAATAGTATAAGTGGGTGCCTGATAAATATATGATACATACCTTTGCTACTCACACATATCTCCTGTCTAGCCCCTCACCCAACCTGTTGGATAGCATAATATTTTTAGCAGGGTAAATGATAAGGGACAGGCCTCATGAGGAAAGTTTTCTCCCCACACCCAGATCTGAGCCGGTGAGCACCAGCCCCCAGGCCCCTGCCCCAGTTCTGGAGGCTGTCATGCGGTGGCTGCAGAAAACGTTGAGCTGTGTGTCCTAGAAAGCTGCTCTCAGACCTGGGCCTTTGGGAATCCCACATTAATATTCTCCGACAACAGTTCCCCGGGCAGAGGCAGTCCCCCTTGAAAACAAATCTGCTCATGGCCACACCTGCTGGAGGAGGCTGAGGCATCTGCTTAGTTGCAAGCTTAAGGCAGAGCTGAGACAACCCGGGCTTCAGCCTGTGGGCACCATTCTTTGAGGATGTGTGTGGGGAGGGGCTCAGCCTTTCACCTGAGGTGGGGTGGTGGAGTAGGTGTTCATTTGCCGGGTGCGTGGGGGCAACAGCTTCTACTTTCCCCTCAGTGTTATCACTCACTAAAGCTGTTGTTCGGGGCCTACAAGGGAAACTCAGAAGAGAGTCTGGTACTTTCTGTCTCCCACTCTCTCCCTTCGGCTCAGGCCCAGGATGAAATCCAGGCTCCGTTCATTTTCTCCTGTGGGTGAGTGGCCTAGTTTTCCTTAGGAAAATTTGTCCATCATGGCTGCTGTTGCTCCACTGTCTAGGTGGGCACTGGAGCTACTGATGGCCTGAGACTTCTGTGGGTTTGGAGTAGATTCTAACCTCCTTATCTGCCCCTGCTGCTGTTGGTTCAATTTTCATCTTTCCCCCCTCCCTTTCGTTTTGTCTTCTTCTCCCCAGATGACATACTAAGTCAGGTCTTGGCCCCCAAAGGGGCCTGCACACAGGGCCGGAGAGGTTGCTGATCACAGAGGGCACCCGGGACCATGCCCAGTCCCATCCTCATCTCCCTCCCTGTCCCTCTACAAGGAGGGAGGATTGGTGCTGAGAAGGGAGCCCCGGGATGGCACAGGGTCCTTGGGTTCCAAATCCAGAGCCCAGCTTCCCATGACCTGAGCCCCTTCCCAGGGCCCACCTCCCCTCGGGCCTGGGGAGCATCACACCCCAGGACGTGATGGATTCCCCAGGCACCTTCAAAGGGCTCTGCAGTTGTTTGCAATGCGGACCTTGAATCCTGCTCTGGTCATAAATGTTGTTTATTTTGACTAGGACCTACTGAAAGAGAATTGGGGGGTAGGGACGGCAAAGAGAAGATTCCATAGGGAAGATCATAAAACCATTAGCAGAGGAGGGCTTTTAGGGGTCACAGGATCATAGAATTTTCTGGCTGGAAGGCACATAGGCCATCAGGAAGGTCAGAGATGACCACTTTGTCAGCAAAAAGCCTCTAGGGGCTACCCGGGGCCAGGGTAGCGGGGGGGGGGCTTTTGACCCCCTTGTGTAGGGACTTTTCCTAGAAAGTGGACACAGAGTGTGGGGGCATGACCCCCCTATAACCTTACACCAGGTGGGGGAGGCCAATAGCTGCTGAGCATGATGGATTTGCCCTCCCAGTAGGAAGAACCAGTTGCGTGGCTGTGGAGTGGAGCCTCTTGTTCTGGGGAATGGCCACAGCTCCTGGGTAAAAATGAAATAAAATAAAATCACCTCCAATTCTGCTTCTGCACTATTTATTGAGCAGCTAGTATATACCAGATGCTGTGCTTGATACTCTTCCAGTACCTCGTCTTACTCAATCTTCAAAACAACCTTGAAAGAGATGTTTTTATCCTCATTTTGCAGATAAGAAAACAGGCTCAGAGAGGGAAGGTGGTTTGCCCAAGGTCACACAGCAAGTTAGCTATAAGTCTGGGTATAGACCTGAAGACCTTGGATTCTTTAAGTCTAATCTCCTTACCACCTCCTCTCCCCTCCTCTACTGCAGCCTGCAGTCGGGAAGACCAAATGGGAGCAGGGTTCCCCTCCTTCTGAAGTGCATGCTGAGGCTGAGGAAAGCTCAGGAACAAACCTTCTAGTAGGGGAGAAGAGCAGAGTCTTGGGCTCCTTCCAGTCCCTGGAAATAGGCCTGGCTCACTGTGCAGAGAACACCCTCCCATAAATCCAGCCGTGGTCAGGAAACCATCTAGGTTGCCCTTCACTTGCTGTGTGGCCCAGAGTAAGTCACTTCATCTCTCTGAGCCACACCTTTTGGATCCATCTCCAGACCTGGGGGTCTTGGTAGAAGATGAGAGTTGACCGAGGCAGTGGCAAGCTGAACCCTTTCAAGCCCATCTTTGGTGCAATAGCTCTAGGGGGTGGGGGCAGATGAGATTTAGTTTTCCCTCCAAGTCTGATTCATATTACAAAAACACACCTCAAAAGCAGGCAAGGAAAGGCTCACTAAGATCCCTGCTGAGGACATGAGAGGCTGAGAGCCAGGGCAGAGGCTGGGCCGTGAAGAGTCAGCTTAAGTATCGAGTTCTTCCCTGATCCCCTGCCTGTGTAATCCAGTTGCTCAGAGAATGGAAAATCCCCTTCTCCTCCCCCAGCCCCCTTCCCCACAAAGGCCTCCTAATAGGCCTGCCAGCTTTGGGGCTCTTATCTACCCAGACATCTCCCTGGGAGCAGGTTGCCGGAGGTCCAATCCCAGCTGCCCCTCAGTAGGAGATGGGGAAGGCTGGGGGGCAGGGGTGTGGGAAGCTGGAGAAGAGGTCCTTCTGGTCTCTGTCCTGCCCAAAGGATCAGGGAAGCAAATGGGCCCCTGTGTGCAGGGAAATCTTCTGGAGACAGGGACACGGTGCAGGATCATTTAGAGGGAGGTGCCTGGCAGAGGTGCCATGGGCGGGGCTTATTATTAAACAGCCCCATTATTTCATCCACTGTGCTCCTTTCATTTTTATTTAAAGACAGTTCCTTCCCCAGCACCCTCGCCTCCCCCCACCCACTCCACTTTCACTCATCCATCGACTGAGCTGCTGACAGCTGCCCTTCGGGTGAACTCCTGATCCTCCTCCGGCTGCAGGAATACCGGCAGGGCTCCGGCCAGAGCATGCCCCCGCCAGCCCCCAGCTCTTCTCTGTCTCTCCATCTCTCTCTCTCCTCATCTTTCTCTCTCTGTCCCTTCATCTCTGTCTTTCTATCTCTCTGTCTCTCTCTCCATCTCTCTCTCTCCTCCTCTATCTCCATCTCTCTGTCTCTCACACACACACACACACACACACATGCACACACACACACTCTTCCTCGAGATAGTGCCACCTCGGTTCCCCTGAATGAGACCAAGAGAGAAGAAAATGAAGAAGGTGAAGAAGTAGGCTGGAGAACCAAGAGGAGGATGAAAAGGGAAGAAATGGCAAAAAAGGGAAGAAGAAAAAAAAACAAAATAGAGAAGTAGGCAGCGAAAGAGGAGAGAGAAAGAAATGGGGAAGGATGAAGAGGGAGAGATGAACAAGGAGAAGATGGAAAAGGAGGATCAATGAAGGAAAGAAGGGAGGCGGGAGGGAGGGAGGGAGGGAGGGCACAGGCCAGGAGGTTGAGAGAAAACTCCTACAGAGACTTTATCCTTAATGGCTGAGAAAGCTGAGGGGAGGGGGAATGGGGTTGTGAGGGAATGGGGGGAGGGAACGGGCTGCACAGGCTGGAAGGGAAGCCTGGAGTCTCTCTAGGTGTGAGGGATGGGGCTGGATGGACCCTCTCCCACCCAGCTGCCACCTCTGGGGATGCCCCCTTCCCTTTGCATGAAGTTTAATCAACATGATGCCATGGACCATGTCAATGGCTGTCCAGGCTGTGTAATCAGAGGAGTCTCTCGCTTAAGGTGGTCGAGGTTGTGAGGAATGGCCAGATGGAGCCCCTCAGTTCCTTTCCAGGGTGGTGACAGCTTGTGCCTTGGTCTGTGTGCCCACACCAGCCTCAGCTGGCCTTACCATCTGCAACGTTGATGGCTTGTCCATTTCTCTTTGGTTACAGTGCCCATTGGGAATTGTTCCTAATCATGGGATTCTATGATGTTATATTTTCAATCCCTTCATTTTACAGGTGGGGAAACTGAGGCCTGGAGAGGGGAAGATCTTGCCCATAGTCACCTTAGAAGCTAATGGGGAGCCCTGACTTTACTAACCCTGCAGGCTAGGGTCAAGACAACTGCCAGAGAGGAAGGGGCAGGACAGCGTCTCTCTGTAGAGGGCCTGGCATTCGGTCCCATCTGCTGAGAACACTGTCCTGGTGTTTTGTCTCCTAGATGAGGGAAAACGTTTCTGGCTACGATAGCATATTCCAAGTATCTACTATATAGCAGGCACTTTGGTATTCGTTATTCCCAATGAATCATCACACGTACCTTGTACGGTAAATATTGTTTGCTACGTGTTTGCAGAGAAGTAAACCAAAGCCCAGAAAGGTTGAGTAACTTGCCCAAAGTTACACAGCTAGGATTTGAGCTAGGATTTGCTCAAAGCCCATACTAAGTCCCCTATGCCATGCTCTCTTTTGGATGATGATAGCTAATGTTTCCCACTCCCATCTCATTCCTTCCCCCACATCATGCCCCAGGGATTAGCTCTGAGAACCCCATACCCTACAGAACTGATATTGTCAGGGAGAACCCAGCTGGGTGGATCCTCTGAACATCTCTCCTTGACTCCCCTCGAAGACCCTACAAGGACAGAGGTGAGGTCCCCTGAGCCTCTGTGTGATTTATCTGGTGATATTGTTATTTTATGATATGGGCCAAAGAAGTGTCAGGAAGCAAGTTTGCTGTAAATCTCCTTTCTCTGCCCCTTTTCCCTCTGAGGGTCCCTTCCTGGGATTTATGATGGAATCTGTTCAGAGCTAGGGACTTGGGGCTTGGGTTCAGGCTTGGGTGGAAAGGCAAAGGATAATACATCTTCATCCTCTGGGATCTGCTATGTGTGCGTATGTGTATGTGTGTGTGCATGCGCTACCCATGCTGCCTTACAAGCTGAAGTGTGTAGTCCATAAGCCTTTACTGAGATCTCCGCAGCATGCCGGTTCTGTAGACGTGGCAGCAATGCCTGTGCTAGAGGTGTACTGTCAGTGCCAACCCATACGCTGGTGCCCCATCCATGTCTCCGTCACTGGTGGGCATGAGTTTCTGAATCCAGACAGGAACCTGGGAGCAGAGCCCAGCTGGGACCAGATGTGTGACCCATACTCAGTGACTCCAAGGATGGGGAAAGGCAGGGCTCCCATGGGAACTGCGAGTCATGGGGTGGTTGGAAAGGAACCTTCTCTTGGGCCCTTATTGAGTTGGTGGGGATAGGAGGGCAGCTTGGAGTTTGGGCCCTGCACCCAGGGAAGGCAGACCTCAGTCGGGCCCCTGGGGAAGCCTTGCTGGCTTGCACTGAGGATACAGCACTGTGCTCTAGCCTGAGTCCCTGGGGATAGCATGTGAGGTGCTGCAAGTCTGGCTGCCCGTGCGTGCAGCGCCTGGAGCACGCACCTCTTTGCTCTGGGGTCTGCACGTGGGGTGTGCATGAGCTTATATACCTGATAGAGCTGATGGAGACTAGGGTACCAGGTCCTCACCTCACCTCCTTCTCTGTGGGCTTCTAGGGCTGCAAATGCTGCACTGTCTGTCATGAACTGAGCTCTGTGCCTGCCTTTTCGCCTGCTCGGCCAGCTCAGAGGCTGGCAGATGCTGGCTGTAGTCAGAGGTCTAGGGACAGCTCAGCCCAGAGAAGGGAATGGAAGGAGGGCAGAGGCAGGGGATGGAGAGAGAAGAAAAGAGAAGACAGGGGAAGGGAGTTGAGTAGGGAAGGGAGTTGAGTCGGGAAGGGAAGGAGGAGGAAGAAGAAAGAAGGAGAGGCTAGGGAAGGCCTTTCCTGACCTATTCAGCCACACAGACGTTTTCCCTCCGCTAAATGCCTCCCCTGCTCATAGGGCTCCTTGTGCATCTTTTGCTGGCCTCTTGCCCATGGTGGCCTCCATCACTACTAGTCAGCTGTGGCGGGGGGATTTCTCCAAGCACATCCTGGCCCCTGGAGGACATGTCCACTATGCAGCACCTTAAGGCATGCTCACTTGGTCCTGGCCAAATGAATCCAAGAGAAAAAGGGAGACATTCCGTTCAAGTGGCTGTCAGGTCACTCCCCAACCCTTCCCTTTCCTGTTCCTCTCCTGGCTGCCCAAACCAGAGCTGCTCTGTGTCTCCTGTTAAATATATGGAATTATCTATTATGATACTTCAATATTTATTACATTGATTTCGCTTTAAATGCTTTGTAAATCATAGCAAAAAATAATGGCCTTCCAACAGAGAGTCATATACCGTAATCAACTGGAAGAAAGTCGGCATTGTAATTTAAAATAAAAAAAATCCTTATGTGAGTCTCTCGTTTAAATTAAGAGACAGGACGTGATTCAAATAATAAGACCCAAGTGAGGCTGGTTTTTCTTGGCAAATTAGTAGAGGGTTTAACTGGAACTGAAAAGGTATTAAGGTGGAACACTGACCTTATTAGACCTTAATTATTTTCTGTTGTTACACTCCTGGAGCTGAGGTTTTTTTCCAAAGTGGCCATGTTAAGCCTCATCTCAGGAACTCTGGCTTTAGAGAGATATCACTTCTCAAGAGGCATTAATGGGATAAAAAGCAGATGCTTCACCTGTGTCCCTTTCTCCATCCCAGGGTTTGCCGGGAGCCCAGGATTGCTGGTTTGGAGGAATGTTCTTGTCCCTGAATGTTGAGAGTTCACCCCACTCAGTGTCCCCCGCTTCTCTAGCTTCTTACACTTAGCCCTCTTAGTGGCAGCCTCTTGCTCTGGGCGTGTCCTCTGCCCAGACTGGTGGAGCCAGCACCCACCTGGCCAAGGGAGGTGAGAGGGGTGCATTGTGTATATTGTGTGTATGAGTGTGTGTCTGCTGGTTAGGGGGACTCAGTGGGCAGTGCTGTCTTCATCTTTCACTACAACCTTCCCACTCTAACCTCCTTGGTCAAATTTGGCTGGACATAGGTCCCAAAGCTAGGCAGGCCCAGCCACAGATGCCCATGGTACCTGGAAATTAAAATGGAGCAAATGCCACCCTGTGTAAGTGGAAGCAAGGCAGGTAAATGGCCTAGCACTGTGCCTGGTGCTTGGAGGGTGTCAACAGTGGTGGCTTTCCTCTTTACTGGAAGGAAGGGCAGCCTGAACGGGGTCTTTTCCACTTGCTCCAAGACTCCCTCCCAACACGCCCCAGTAGCCCTGGGGTTGAGTACAGTGGTAGAGAAGAAATACTGAGCCCCCAAGGATCCCAGTGCAAACATCCATTCCATAGCACAGCTATCCCCCTTCTCAAAGATTATCCAGCTGAACTTTTTTACTAAATGTGATCAGCTCCATTCTTCCCACTGGTTCCAAATTGACTTTGGATTTGATCAAAGTGAGAGAGAACTTCTTCTGAGTCCTCATCTCTTGTGGACTATGTCTGGTGGTTCATCATTATCCAGGAGAAGGTCCGGGTGGAGGTGGAGGATGAAGTAGAAGCAATGGAAAAGGACAGGGAGTAAGGTAGGACTCCCATTACAGGTAGGAGGGATTCCCAAAGGAAGACAGAGACCAAGGTTTTCTTCAGTTGCCCATCAGCTGAGAATGCTGGGGTATATGCTGTAGAGGTGGGTCCTGCATTCTGCAGAGAAAATTCAAAGTCCTAGAATGTCAGGTCCGAAAGGGTTTCAGAGGCCATTTAGCCAGACTTCCTTGTTTTATAGAAGGGGACCCTGAGACAATTTGAGATGATCAGATGCCTGCCTGTGGGGAGCAATGTTGAGATGGTGAGGGAGGGGATACTAAAGCCACAAATACTGTGGCCTGGGACCTAGAGGCGGCCTGACTGAGCTGAGGGTGTTCTGGAGCTTAGTGTGCAAAGGTCCACTGTGGGTCAGGCTTGTCTTGGCATAGGTGGGTCCATCCCTACTCTTGGCCAGCTGGAATGACCCTTTCTGGACCCCACTCATGTCTTTCATCATGATGGTGGACTTCCAGGAGGAGTCAGAGGACTGGTCTCTGGCTTCAGGACTGCGTGACACAGCAAGCACTTTCTCTTCCTGAACACTGGTTCCTCCCTGTTCTATCAGTGCACCCAAAGGTTTGCTGGGTGGCTGGTTGTGAAACAGCTTTGTAAACTGTGAAGTGGTGCTCATGTGGAAGGGACTGTTGCGGCCAGCCTAGGTTGCCAATCTGGGCGACTTAATTGGACTTTCATTTGTGGGCTCAGACTGGGCTTCTGGCTTTTACCTCCCTCTCTCCTACCCTCCCTGTGGCTTAACTCGAAATTCTGCCCTGAACAAAGAATGGGACAAGGGAGGGGGTTTAATTCTCCCAAAAACATTACTGTAAAATAGGTATTATTGTTTCCGTGGAACAGATGAAGAACTGAGGCCCAGAAAGATTAAACTGCCAAAGTCACAGAGCTGCTGAAAGACAGGACTGGGATATGAACTCAAGTCCCTCTGACTCTGAAAACATCAAAACCTCCTCTGGGAGGGTGATAATACACACTGGGAGGGGAGCTTCGGGAGGGCAGGGACTTGTATATGATTGCTGTCAAGTCGATTCCAACTTATAGGGTTGCTATGAGTCAGAATCGACTTGATGGCAATGGGTTTTTGTTTTTTTTTTTTTGCATCTCCAGTCCTCGGAACACTGCCTGGCATATAAACCAAAAACCAAACCCATTGCCGTCGAGTTGATCTTGACTCATAGTGACCCTACAGGGCAGAGTAGAATGTCCCATAGGGTTTCCAAGGAGCGGCTGGAGGATTCCAACTGCCAACCTTTTGGTTAGCAGATGAACGCTTAACCACTGTGCCACCAGGGCTCATAGCAAGCAATCAATATTTTAAAATAATGAGTGTCAACTTGAATGGAACGTTTGGTGTAACAAACATGAGCTAGGAATAAACAAGTTGTTGGGAGATACAGCTTACATCACAGCTCACAGAAGGCTCTGCGAGGTGGAGACTTTGGGGTCACATTTTATTGTTCATGGTAGTCCCTTCTGGCTGTTTCTCTACCCAGTTACCACCATGTTAGAGGCTTGGCGCCTCAGATAGCGGTTGAGTAAAAAGGAAATAAAATCAGGAAACGGCAACATTAGCGCCAAAGTAAAATCTCTGTAGCCAAATACAGATTAAATCAAAATTATGTCATAGAGGTAAATACTTTCTTGCTCCTTGGTAGACCCCGTTGGAAAACCTTATGGAGAAGAGAACATGGCATGTGTTTCTAATCAGCACATCCTTTAATTTTATTTAGCTAAAGATACTGGACCTTGATGCAAAGGAACCCACCTTTCATTCAGTGAAATTTACTGAACACCTACTTCACGCCATGCACTGGAGTAGGCTTTGGTGAGCACAGAGATGCCTAAGGCATGGCCCCTGGCCCTCAGGACAGTCTAGGCCAAGGATCTTTCTAGGGAGATCTCCCTAAGCGCAGGTGGAAGCAGCCAGGCGTGCCCAGGGCCTTGCTTGGCCCAACTTAACTCTTCTTTCTCTGTCCCTTGCTCCAGGAGGTTAGCTCAGGGTCTTTCTCTCTCTTTCTCCTCCCACTCCGCCAGCCCGCTACCCCCTGGCTCCTCTGGCTGACTGAAAATGTGCAAGAGGGAATCTGAGAGATTCTGTGCTGTTTGTTTTGGGTTCAATGGAATCTCATTTACACGTGTTAATTGCAACTAATTGGCACTAATTGGATGAACAGGAAACCCTCTGGGAGCGCTCATACCTTTAATTTGTAGTAAATATCATTAATTATCATATGCTAATTAGAGCCAATTAACATTGATTAAGGGTTGCCAGCTTCTTGGAAAGTATAGCTCTGTGTCCTCCTCCCTTGGTTGCCTGAAGTCAGCACAAAATATGACACACGAAGTCTGGGGGAGGCGAGGCTGGCCTATAGGCAGTATCTGGGTGTGGGGGCATCATGGCCTCAGCCACTTCCAGCATTTCCAGAGCTGAGAAACAGGAACCCAGGCGCGTGGAGGATGGCACCCTGCCCTCCCCTTCCCCAGGGCAAAGGGGTCTGCAAGGGAAGGTGTCTGCAAGGTCAGCCCTTCTTAGGGAGTGAGAGGGAGCAGATGGAGGGGATATGAGCGGAGCGGTTCTAGGTGTTGGGGTGTTCTCCCCTTGGCCATACCTGCTCCTGGCTGACAGAGAGAGCCAGAGTGGGTTGAAAGAACACTAGGGGTCTGCCTGGCAGGGAGAGTGTGGACGCTGTTTGTAATGTTTGGGTGTCCTCCTCCAGAGAGAGATGATGAGTGATGAAACATCCATGTACCCTAGTCCACTTGGCATGGTATGTGTGTGTATCTGACATGGATGTGTGAGTGGGAATATCTCCTCTGTCTGACAAGAGAAGCAGAGATGGTGGGGCCGCCTCTGTCACACATCTATTTCCTTTTCCCATTTTGGGGTGTTTTTCCCCCTCAAGATCGGGATGCTATTCAAACTACCCAGGGTATTGGTGTCAGATTTAAAAAAAAAAAAATATTTGCCTGGGAACCAGGTCTAGTTTCAGTTCTGTTACTAACTAGCTATGAGACCCTTGAGATTCATTTCAAATATATAAAAATTGTTTTATTTTAGTCCAATTATAAAAGAAAGAAATGTTTATTGCAGACCTCATCCCCCCTGTAGATTTCCTTTCTGTAATAGGCTTCCAAGGCCCTGCCCTTCCTTTTCTATAATATTCACCTCATTGTTACATGTCCAACGTCCATTTTTACCACCAGGCATAAGTTCCCCAAAGGGAGGGTTTGAATCTGTCCTGTCCATTGTGCACTTCAGGACACTTGAAAAATATTTGTTGAATGAATGAATGAACACATAAAACAAAAACCATCTATAATTTCTACCACCACAGAGAAAACAACATTTGGGGTGTGTGTGTATATATAAAATATATGTAACTTATATCATGTAAAACCAATTGCCATCAAGTCAATTCCAACTCATAGCGACCCTACAGGATGGAGTAGAACTGCCCGATAGGGCTTCCAAGGAGCAACTGGTGGATTCGAACTGCTAACTTTTTGGTTAGCAGTCGAATGCTTAACCACTGTGTCACGAGGGTCACTATGAGCTGGAATTGACTCGATGACAACTTTAAAAAACATATATCATGTATATAAGAATATGTATGTTACATATATTTTAGCATATACATGGCTGTCCCAAAAGGCTTAAGGCTTAGCGTCAAAAGTATAAGTGCTACAAACATAAAAAAAAAAAAAACCCCAAAATCATTTAAAACTTTAATTATTTAGATTTATGATACTTATTTAGTTTTGTGAATTTTTAAGTTTAAGTTTTTTGTTTTAGCTCCTCTGAATTAAGGTGGGAAGCAGTGACTTAAAAATCAAAACTAAAAATTTATTATTAAAAAAGGCTAAATATGTGTAAAATAACTTTATATAACTCAATGTTCAACTGGTACTTTTTGTAAGCTTGTAGCACTGATACCTCTGAAAATATTAAAAGTTAAAACTGCACTAAGCCTTTTGGTCCATTCTATATATACACCCATACTTTCTCTTTGACAGACATGCCTAGAGCATGCTTTTACAGGGTTGTGTGATACTCCATAACACAGATGCACTGTAATATATTTAACCCAGTTGTTGGACATTTATGTTACTTCCATTTTTTTTGCTATTACAAATAATGCAGGGAGGAACCTTCTAGCACTTTAGAACCTTACATACATCTCAGATTATTTCCGCAGGAGTAATTCCTGGAAAGAGAATTGTTGAATCAGAGAGAAGACTCATTTTCAGGCTTTTGCTGCCTGTTGTTGCCAACTGGCCCTCCAGAAAGGTTGTACTAATTTTCAGTTCCATCAGCAATGGATGAGAATGTGAGTGCTTCATATTCCTGCCAGCACTGGCCATTGTTCTTCTCTTTCAACCACGGAGTAAGTCGTTAAGTCAATTTTCTCATCTGTGGAATGGGGCCAGTGATGCCTGCAATACTCATCTCCCCAGGCCTCGCATTCAGGAGCATGTGGGCGATTTTGTAGTCCAGAGAAAGGAGTATTTGTTCTCCAGGCAACTGGAGAAGAGAAAGCTTTTCATAGCTCCCAGAACTGAGTGACTGGCTCTGGTAGAAAGAAGGGAGCCCAGGTGGGGCAGAACCTGGCAGAGACCTCACCCCCAGGGGGACCCCTGTGGTAGACCCTCACTCACCTGACTCAGCGAAACAGAGCTGTCCTGGAGGAGTTTGGAGGTCAGGGCAATTAAAATTACAAGGCTGGAAAAATCGCCCTGGGAGGGGTTTGGCCCCACACGAGAGAAAACCAGTTGCCATCGAATCGATTCTGACTCATAGCAGCCCCATTTGTGTTAGAGTAGAACTGTGCTCCACAGGGTTTTCAATGGTAGATCTTTTGGAAGTAGATCATCAGGACTTTCTTTCGAGGCGCCTCTGGGTGGACTGGAACTGCCAACCTTTCAGTTAGCAGACATTTGCCCCACCCAGAGACTCCCTGCACAGGGGAAGAAGGTTAAAATAAGTATCACCTGGCAGCCCTTTCTGTGGAGGCAGGTTCTTTTCTAAACGCATTGCATACATTCACTTAATCCTCCCACAGTCCAATGATGTAGTTACTATTATCATGCCCATTTCACAGATGAGGAAACTGAGACTCAGATAGGTTAATTAATATGTCCTGCTTCACACAGCTGCCAAGTGGCAGGGCTGTGATTTGAATTTAAGCTTGGAGTCCACATTTTACCTGGTATGTGCCGGCCTCTCCCTCCCACCCCACCTCATGTGCCTGCAGAATGACTGCAGGGTGCTGTGCCTCCTGAAGTGGAATCCTCAAGGCCCCAGCAGCATTGCTGTCCCTGTCCAGGTAGAGCCCCACATAGCTCCCTCTCCATGGACATCTGGGGTTGTAGGGAGAGCTACTGGTAAGGTACACAGCAGCTTAATTACCAAAGTGATTTTAATTTGTTTTTGTTAATTGAAATCTCATTAAGCAAGTAATTTACTCCAACACAGCTCAGGAGTCCACAATTCTGTGGGTGAGGAGGCGAAGTGGTTTTTAGACCCTGCCTTAATCTGGGGACTGTGAATCTTACTTAATCCTGTGGCCTGTGTGCATTTGAGTGTGTGTGTACTTGGTCCTCCCATGGAAGGGTCCTCCCAGGTGCCGAGGGCACCCTGTCTCCTTCTTTGCCCATACCTCCCGTCTTAGTTTCCTAGGGCTACCTAACAAAATACCACAAAATGGGTGACCCATAAGGACAGAAATTCATTGCCTCACAGTTCTGGAGGCTAGAAGCCCAAATTCAGGGTGTTGATTGTGGTGACTCCTTCTAAGGGAGAATCTGTTTCATGCCTCTCTCCTAGCTTCTGGTGATAGCCGGTGATCCTTGGTGTTCCTTGACTTGTGGCTGCATCACTCCAAATCTCTACCTCCATCTTTACTTGGTGTTCTTCCTCCTGCCTCTGTCTCTTTGTCCCTTCTCTTTTATGAAGACACCAGTCAGATTAGATTAGGACCCAACCTACTCCAATGTGACCTCATGTTAACTGATAACATCTTCAAAGACCCTATTTCCAAACAAGGTCACATTCACAGGTACTTCTCCGACTGTAAGCTCCAGGAGGGCAGAGGCCAGTAGGCTTCTTTGTGGCAGTGGCTCTGGCTTAGCTATAGAGGGTCTCAATAGGATGCTTCTCAATGGGGCCACCATTGACATTTGGGGTGTGCAGTTCTTTATTAAACGAGACTGTGCTGATAATTGCAGGCCATTTAGCACTCCTGGGCCTTGTATATTGAGTGCCAGTAGCATCCTCTTGAAGGAGCCCTGGTGGCTCCGTGGTTAAGCGCTCAGTTGCTAACAAAAAGGTCAGTGGTTCGAACCCACCAGCCATTCTGTGGGAAAAAAGACCTTGAGATCCGCTCCTGTAAAGATTATAGCCTAGGAAACCCTATGGGACAGTTTTACTTTGTCCTCTAGGGTCGCTGTGAGTCAGAGTTGACATGACGGCACACAACAATAACAACAGCATCCCCTCAAATAATTGTGACAACCGAAACATGTCCACCCACAGTTCCAACCTTCTTGGGTGGGATGGGGATTTGAAACCAGTACAAGTGCCTGCCCACCACTCGTCTGTCAGTGAGTCGTACTGTGGTGGCTTGCGTGTTCCTATGATGCTAGAAGCTATGCCACCAGTGTTTCAAATACCAGCAGAGTCACACATGGTGAACAGGTTTCAGTGGATCTTCCAGACTAAGACAGTGGGAGGAAGGACCTGGTGATCTACTTCTAAAAATCAGGCCAGTGAAAACCTTATGAACAGCAGCGGAACTTTGTCTGATATAGTGCTGGAAGATGAGCCCCTCAGGTTGGAAGGCACTCAGAACAGCAGTGGAACATTGTCTGATATAGTGCTGGAAGATGAGCC
>NW_004443990.1:917874-925365 GCF_000243295.1 Trichechus manatus latirostris
GAGCCCCTCAGGTTGGAAGGCACTCAGAACAGCAGTGGAACATTGTCTGATATAGTGCTGGAAGATGAGCCCCTCAGGTTGGAAGGCACTCAGAATATGACTGGGAAAAAGCTGCCTCCTCCAACTACAGTCAACCTTAACGACGTGGATGGAGTCAAGCTTTCAGGACCTTCGTTTGCTGATGTAGCATGACTCAAAATGAGAAGAAACAGCTGCAATCATCCATTAATAATCAGAAAGTGGAATGTATGAAGTATGAATCTAGGAAAATTGGAAGGCGTCAAAAATGAAATGGAATGCATAAAGATCAATATCCTAGGCATTAGTGAGCTGAAATGGACTGGTATTGGCCATTCTGAATCGGACAATCATATGGTCTGCTATGCCAGGAATGACAAATTGAAGAGGAATGACGTTGCATTCATCGTCAAAAAGAACATTTCAAGATCAATCCTGAAGTACAATGCTGTCAGTGATAGGATAATATCCATATGCCTACAAGGAAGACCAGTTAATACGACTGTTCTTTAAATTTACACCAACCACGAAGGCCAAAGATGAAGAAATTGAAGACTTTTACCAACTTCTGCAATCTGAAATTTATCAAAAAGGCAATCAAGATGCATTGCTAATTACTTGCGATTGGAATTTGAAAGATGGAAACGAGGAAGGATTGGTAGTTGGAAAATATGGCCGTGGTAATAGGAGCGATGCCAGAGATCAAACGACAGAATTTTGCAAGACCAACAACTTATTCATGGCAAATACCTTTTGTCAACAACATAAATGGTAACTATACACATGAACCTCACCAGATGGAATACACAGGAATCAAATCGACTACATTTGTGGAAAGAGATGATGGAGAAACTCAATATTATCAGTCAGAACAAGGCTAGGGGCCGACTGTGGAACAGACCATCAATTGCTTATATGCACGTTCAAGTTGAAGCTGAAGAAAACTAAAACAAGTCCACGAGCGCCAAAGTACAACCTTGAGTATATTCCACCTGAATTTCGAGACCATCTCAAGAATAGATTTGACGCATTGAACACTAATGACCAAAGGGCACAGGAGTTGTGGGATGACATCGAGGACATCATACACAAAGAAAGCAAGAGGTCATTAAAAAGACAGGAAAGAAAGAAAAGACGGAAATGAATGTCAGAAGAGACTCTGAAACTTAATCTTGAACCTAGAGTAGCTAAAACAAGTGGAAGAGATGATGAAGTAAAAGAGCTGAACAGAAGATTTCAAAGGGTGGCTCAAGAAGACAAAGTATTATAACGAAATGTGCAAAGACCTGGAGTTAGAAAGCCAGAAGGGAAAAACACACTTGACATTTCTCAAGCTGAAAAACTGAAGGAAAAATTCAAGCCTCGAGTTGCAATATTGAAGGATTCTATGGTCAAAATATTGAAAGATGCAGGAAGCATCAAAAGCAGATGGAAGGAATACACAGACACTGTACCAAAAAGAACTGGTCAACATTCAACCATTTCAGAAGGTAGCATATGATCAAGAACCGATGGTACTGAAAGAAAAAGTCCAAGCTGCACTAAACGCATTGGCAAAAAACAAGGGTCCAGGAATTGACGAAATAGCAATTGAAATGTTTCAACAAATGGATGCAATGCTGGAAGTGCTCACTTATCTACGGCAAGAAATTTGGAAGACAGCTAGCTACCTGGCCAACCAACTGGAAGAGTTCCATATTTGTGATCATTCCAAAGAAGAGTGATCCAACAGAATGCTGAAATTACCAAACAATATCATTAATATCAAAAGCATGTAAAACTTTGCTGAAGATAATTCAAAAATGGTTGCAGCAGTAGATCGACGGGGAACTGCCAGAAATTGAAGCTGGATTCCGAAGAGGATATGGAGCAAGATCCATTGCTGATATCAGATGGATCTTGGCTGAAAGCAGAGAATACCAGAAAGATGTTTACTTGTGTTTTATTGACTATGCAAAGGCATTTGACTGTGTGGATCATAACAAATTATGGATAACATTTTGAAGAATGAGGATTTCAGAACACTTAACTGCTCATGAGGAACCTGTACAGAGACCAAGAGGCAGCCGTACGAACAGAACAAGGGGATACTGCGTGGTTTAAATCAGGAAAGGTGTGTGTCAGGGTCGTATCCTTTCACTATTCTTATTCAATATGTATGCTGAGCAAATATTTTGAGCAGCTGGGTTATATTTTAAAAAGAACGGGGCATCAGGATTGGAGGAAGACTCATTAACAACTTGCAATATGCAGATGACATAGCCTTGCTTGCTGAAAGGGAAGAGGACTTGATGCATTTACTGATGAAGATCAAAGACTACAGCTTTCAGTGTGGATTGTACCTCTACATAAAGAAAACAAAAATCCTCACAACTGGACCGATAAGCAACACAATGATAAACGCAGAAAAGGTTGAAGTTGTCAAGGATTTCATTTTACTTGGATCCACAATCAAAGCCCATGGGAGCAGCAGTCAATAAATCAAAGGATGCATTGCATTGGTCAAATCTGCTGCAAAAGACCTCTTTCAAGTGTTAAAAAGCAAAGATGTCACTTTGAGGACTAAGGTGTGCCTGACCCAAGCCATGGTATTTTCAATCACCTCATATGCATGAGAAAGCTGGATAATGAATAAGGAAGACTGAAGAAGAATTGATGCCTTTGAATTATGATGTTGGTGGAGAATATTGAATATACCATGGACTGCCAGAAGAACGAACAAATCTGTCTTGGAAGAAGTACAGCCAGAACGCTCCTTAGAAGAGAGGATGGCGAGACTCCATCTCACATACTTTGGACATATTATCAGGAAGGACCAGTTACTGGAGAAGGACCTTATGCTTGGTAAAGTAGAGGATCAGCAAAAAAGAGGAAGACCCTCAATGAGAAGGATTGACACAGTGGCTGCAGCAATGGGCTCAAACATAGCAACAATTGTGAGCATGGCACAGAGACGGACAGTGTTTCGTTCTGCTGTGCATGGGATGGCTATGAGTTGGAACTGACACGACGGCACCTAACAATAACAACAACAAGTGCCTGCACGCTCTCTGGCCCACAGTAGGATTCAGTGAGCCTTTACTGAAGGGGTGACAGAGTGTCCATGGAGTTAGAAAGCCAAAAGGGAAGAACACACTTGTTCACGCTTCTCCTCGGTATGTGTGTATGAGTGACTGTGAAATGGGTTTGCTGCCCCTCTGGCCTGTGCCCTGGGTGCCAGCAGAGGTTCTGGGACCCTACGGCACGCTGGGGCCCCAGTTCTCCAGATCTCTGTCTGCACTAGGCATTTTCCCTCACGGCTTGTCCCCTGGCTGCCTCCTGCCTTTGCCCCTGACTACAGCCACTTGGTAGTTTTCCAGGCCTGACATTTCAAACATGCAATGCCATATGTATTGCCACTCTCAGGTAATTATCATGTAAAATTAAGCTAGTCTTGTACATGAAACCAGCAATTAGCCAGGGATTGAAGGTCAGGGGGAGCTCGTTTATAGAGTCGCTAACAAAATGTTAAGTGGAAATGTGTGTCAGATGGGCCAGAAGGCTGGATTAGCCAGGGTCGCAGCAGTGGGACTGGAGACTCCAGGCTTTGCAGCGCCCGGGCACAGCAGGAGGAGCCAGGGATTTATGGCTCACACTTTTCTCTTCCAGCTCTCGATCTGGAGTGTGGCTTTGAAGCGAAGTTTGCTAAACCTGCTAAGTCCCCATGCACACCAATGTCGTTTCCCCATTCATCCCGAAACCTGGTAGGTCCCGCCTTCACACCTGTATGTCAGTTCCACCTCCTGCCTGGGGCCCGTTGCTCTAATCCTTGAGTTCTAGTCTTTCTGATCTGCTTTGGGTACCTGAAGACAGGAAGATATTTCAAGAGTCAGAAACTTAGTACATGTTGTTTGCTTCGCTTGGAATGCCTTTCCCTCTCTCCCAATGCCCTTATTATCAGCCTGGAAAATTTCTATTTCTCTCCTGAAAATCTCAGACGTCACTTCCCCAAGGAGCTTTCCCAGATGTCCCACATTACTCCCGAAGGAGTCAGCTCCACTTTTGTGACATGAGTATGTTTTCACTGTCATGCTTACACTCTATGGCAATTTATTAGTTACTTGTCTGTCTCCTCTACTGGACTGTGAATTATTCATCTATTCCCAGCAGCCAGGAGGTGTTCAATAAATGTTTGTGGGGTAAATATATAAATTGTTCTCCTTTGCCCTTTGTTCTTTTTACATATCCTTTAAGGTCCTGCTCAGATGTCACCTCCTCTGTGTAGCTTTCCTGGATTCCTTCTCTGGTAGACTTAATCATGTCTCCTGTGTTCCCCTGGACTTTGTATACACTTTTATTACAGCACTTAACAATATTTCATTATTGTACAGCTCCACGGGGCACCATTCATACTGAGTCAGACAATGCAGAGATGGTGGCAGTACTTCCCACTAGGCAGTGACCTATTCCAGAAAAAAGACCCTGTGACTTTCTTAATAGTTTGCATATAATCTGTTCTCACTGTGTATGTTAGTGTTCACTCAGAGTAGGCATGCAATAGACATACAATAAGCATGTATTTAATTGTTGAACAGGGACAGGTAGTTCAGTGGAGAGAGCTCTAGATTTGGAATCTGAGGACCTGGGTTCAAGTTCTGGCTCTGCCACTAGATGCTGTGCATCCTTAGGCAAGTCACTTAACCTCTCTGGTCCTTGTCCTTTTAAGTCAGGTTATATATGTCAAAGTACCCAAGACAAAGTAGGTGCTCAAGTCATGTCAGTTTCCCACCACCTTTCCTTCATCTGTAAAAAGAAGAATTTTAAGTTTCTTTGTGGTCTTTTAGAATGATGGGCTCTCTGGATTGGTAAAAGCTTGAAAAGGCCTCTGGTCTAAACACTGGCATCTGGTAAATGGTTATCCAGTTCTGGTTGGCACATCTCTAGTGTCAGAGAGCTCACTTCCTCACAAAGCAGTCCATTCTACACCCACACAGCTCTATCTTAAAAAAAATCCCCATTATCTGACACTTGGCTTCCTGGAGCCTCCATTACAGTCCCTGGTTTTGCATCATGAGGCTCGTCTCATTGCCCAGGATGATATTTGTAGCCTGATCTGCTCCAGGCTCAAAGACACTAGTTCCATCACCTTTCCTTTTGTGACTTGGTTTCAAGCCCATTCATGCTCTTGGTTACTCTCCTCTGAGCATGCTCCCGTTTGCCCAAAGACCTCTTCAGATGGGACACCAGAACAGACTAGGATTATCACCTTCCTTTGCCTAGAACTTGTACTTCTATTAATGGAACCCAAGATCATGTTATTGTGACCTATGTCTCTCCCAACCCTAGCAAACATTTTACTAGGGAAGGCAAAGGTGAGAATAAACTTTCAAAAAATTTTATCCTACATTTTAAAAAAAGCCTGTGTTAAAAACCAACCAACCAATCAACCAAACACCGCCGTAATAAAGTCCAAAAACAAATTACAAACCACGGAAAAATTACTTGCAGCTCGTACCACAGGCAAAGGGCTAATTTCCTTAATAGAGAATCCACAAGTCAAGATGAAAAAGACCCACAACCAAATAGAAATATGAGCAAAGGATATCAGACAGTTGGCAGAAAAGAACCCGAAGATTGCTCTTAAGCATAAGGAAAGATGCTCAACCTTACTCATCATAACAGAAATGTGAATTAACACTACAGTCATTTTTCACCCATCACACTGGCAAAGATTAAAAAGTTTGTTAACATTTTGTTTTAACAGTGTGGGGAAGCAGGCACTCTGATACACTGCAGGGTAAACTGGTACAACTTCTATAGGAGGGATTGGCTGTATCTACTAAAATTCAAAAAATGCACAGACACTTTGATTGGGCGATTCCACCTTTAGGAATTTACCCCACAGATATACTCACACATGCGCACTAGAAGGTACGTTCCATGAGGGCAGACACTTTTGCCTGGTTTGTTCACTGAGCTGTCTCAGGGTTGCTGCCTGGCACAGAGCAGGTGCTCAACAAATGTCTGTTGAATAAATGAATGAACATGCAAAAAGGCATATGTTCAAGGTTATTCATTGCAACATTTTCTTGTAAGAGCAAAAGATCAGCAATAATGTAAATGCCCAACTATAGTACAGTAGTGAAGCCCTGGTGGCGCAATGGTTAAGAGCTCGGCTGCTAAGTGAAAGGTTGGGACCCACCAGCCACTCAGTAGGAGAAAAGACCTGGTGATCTGCTCACATACAGATTACAGCCTTGGAAACCCTGTGGGGCAGTTCTATTCTGTCCTATATCGTCACTATGAGTTGGAATTGACTCAAGGGCAAACAACAACAGTGGAGTAGTATAAAAAACCAAATCCATTGCCGCTGAGTCAGTTCAGACTCATGATGACCCCATGCGTTGCAGAAGAGAACTACTCCATAGGGTTTTCTTGGCTGTAATCTTTATTGAAGCAGTCTGCCAGGTCTTTAGGTGAGCAGCTGATTGCAAACTGCTTGTGTCACCCAGGATATGTTGTTGTGTGCTGTCAAGTCGATGCTAACTCATAACAGCCCTATATGACAGAGTAGAACTGCCCCATAGGGTTTCCTAGGCTGTAATCTTTATGGGAGCAGAACGCCAGGTCTTTTCTCCCTCGGATCCATTGGTGGGTTTGAATTGCTGACCTTTTGATTAGCAGCCTAGTGCTTAACCATTGTGCCACCAGGGCTCCTTCATGGAGTAGTATACTGCTGCTAAAAAGATCAAGGCAGCTCTCCAAGTCCTAGTATGTACAGATCTTCCAAAGTACATTATTAAGTGAGAAAAGCAAGGTGCAGACATACGTGTGCAATATGTTCTATTTGCATAAAAATGCAGACGGATATTTGCTTGTCTATGTATAGAACACCTCTGGAAGGAAGCCCCCAAGCTGACTACTGTGCTTGCCTCTAGGTAGAGGAACTGGGGGTCTGGGATGTAGGGTGGGAGATAGCTTTATTTTTCAGTGTATTCTCTTATATTCCTTTTGAATTTTAGATCATGTGGATGTATTATCTATTCAAATAAGAAATACAATTCAGAATTTAAAAATATAATCCAGGCCCAGGAATTAACCCTGTGCTTTTGGGCCTGAACGTTTGTGTACACAGGTATGTACACGTGTTTGAGGATGTACATGTATGTGTAGATGTGTGTAAGCATGTGTATTTCTCATCCATTTTGTTTACAGCTGCAGATTAATCTTCATAGTTCTGAAAGCTTTCCCCTGCTCAGCAATCTTCAGTGACTCTCAACTGACTGTGAAGTCCAAATCCTTGTCATAGTCTCAAGATCTTCTGTCATCTAACCCCAATACTCCTCCCACCACTCCCTTTACACAGCCTTTGCCATCAAGAAATGGAGGTGCTCTTAAAAGCCTGTGAGCGGTCATCTAAGATACTCCACTGGTCTCATCCCTTCGGGAGCAAGGGAGAATGAAGGGAACAGGATACAAGGAAAAGATTAGTCC